>NW_021634186.1:0-30840 GCF_004799145.2 Neltuma alba | reverse complement strand
GATGCGCGTTGTAGGGTATATTTTGCAGAATGTTAAGGCCACATCACAGACTTTTATTAGTCATGATAAGAATACAAATGAAATTATTGCAGGATACTCTTCGAAATTTCCAATGTTAAATTACCAAGTTGGTTCTTATTAATCTCTCACCAAATTTTTAAAGAACACTATCAGTTGATCAACGTAGGAAGATGGGATGAGTTAGGTGTTGGAGTGGCTAAAATAAGATGTGATGTGATTTTATAAGGTGTCCTAAGCGGATAAAGTTACATCCTAGGTGGTGCGTCCAAGTTGGCGTCCTACATGTTGATCAAGCCTTTCATGGCAACATGCATGTGACATTCAACATTACATTTAACAAGTTAACCCAAAGCCAAATCATCCAAGGTTAGGATACCTAAATGAAGAGATTTATTGAAGGCCAAATCGCCATATATTGAAGGCCTAATACATAAATATACACTTGGAGGAGACAAATTAAGTCATAATCTTCTAAATTTATGCCCAAATGCATATCCTAATTAAGGTATCATAGAAATTCATGACCGTAAATAGTCGCATGATGCATAATAAAGCTTTCGATGTATATATGTTTAATTTACTTCGTGCTTCGTGGCACCGTCAACCTTGTCTACCCAAAAACCATCTGGAGTTTAAGATTCCCTTTAGTACGTTGTGCAGAAATGGCCACTCCAAGTTGGCGCCGAAGGTTTCTTGGCTCGCCACCAAATTGAGGAAATTTTTTATCTATTGTTTTTCATTGAAGAGAATCTGTTAGGTAACGAAGCTTTCCATCACATATTTTCTCATCGAAATACTATCTCAAGTTCTTTGCATCTGTGGCATTAGCAAATAGACATTTAAATCGTGGTATTATTGGAAGATACCACAGAACCTTCAAAGGAGAACCTTTGGTCATCTCATTATAATCATCACCATCATCTTTCTTCATTTTGTATCTTGAAGTCCCACATTTAGGGCACTTATTTAACCCTTCATAATCATTTCTGAATAATATACAGTCATTAGGACACGCATGTATCTTCTCATATTCCAAACCCATCGAACACAAAATCTTCTTTGTCTTATACATTCGTTTCGGAAGTGAATTTCCTTTTGGAAGAATATCACTCAGCAATTCAAGCAACTCCGTAAAACTAGCATCAGTCCAACCATTTCTTGCCTTCAAATTCATCAATTTCAACACAGTTGTCAACCTTGTGTAATCATCTTTGCACCCTGGGTATAAAGGCGTCTCTACATCACTACACAAAGTTTCAAAGGTGGGAGAGAACTGTGTAAAAGATTTAGACCTTATATCACGAAACATATCCGAAATTCTATCATCAAATTCTTCATTCACAACCTTCTCCTTTGCAGACAGTGTAGTCTTTCTAATTTCTCCATGCTATATCCAATTTGTATACCTCAAATTTATCCCATCACAGATAAGATGCTCTTTTATCTCATAAATACTCCATCGACTATTTGTTTAAACATTTGACATAAGGACAATAGTACAATCTATCTCTTTTACTAGGGGCATTTCTTTGAGCAAATTCAAGAAACCTTTTAACCCCGTCCTCATATTCCTTGCTAATTCTCTTAGCTTTCATCCAACTACGATTCATTGTTCTACAGAGTCAATGATATAGTTTTCAAACTCAATTCTAATTCCTTAATTCAAATATTGAAATAATAAAATCATTAAATGTTAGTTGATAAATTAAAATTGACTAACACTTAATTACAAATTAAAAGAAATGTCTCTTTTAAAAATAAAAAATTCGACAAAATTTCCCCTTAACAACTATGTACAAATTAAACACCAAATTAGAAAAAAAACTCAAAATTTTTAATCAACATGAATCCCAAAATATAACAAATAAAACAAAAGTAAAATAACATATTTCAACGGTGAAATAGTTAAACAAAAATCATTTTAATAAACAAAAAAATATTGTTCATAACATATTTCAACATGATAAATTTGAAAAAATATAACAAATTTGAAGAAATAAACAATATAACAAATAAAACAAAAATAAAAATTTAATTTCAAACCAATTCAATTAATAAAGATTTTTAAAGCTAAAATTTCTGAATCCAAAACGGGAACACAAATGATATTCATTTGCAGTGAAATTTTAAACAACACTTCATTATCAATCAAAGTTCATAACAAAAAAAAACACAAAATGACAAACAGATTATTTATTACTAAATTCTCATATTTATTACAAAAAAATACCAAAAATTCGAAATAAATATCAAACAATTATTTTAAAAATAAAACACTTCACAACTAATCAACTTCAAACATTTAACATGTTTCTAACACAGTATATAAGAAGGAATTAAGGTTTTCTCATATCAAATGCCCACCAATCAACGGTTCAAGCACATAAAAAATGCAAAATGAACAATACAAGCCAACCACAATGTAAAACTAACAAACCCATTTGAAATACAACAGATTTTCATGGTCAAAACGTTCAACAAACCAAGAAAAATTGAAAAGAATGAAAGAAGAGGATACTCACAGAGTAGAGATGATTCAAATGCGAAATGAGGGGCGTTCGAACGGCGGCAGACGGTGGCAAGACACCACAAGCTAAATAGAGGAGTTTAAACGGCGGGAGAGTGGGAGGAATGGCTGGTAATGGAAGTTTTTTGGTGGTGGGACAAAGGGGGACCATGGCGCACTAATGAAACGAGAAAGAAAATGATGGAACACAAAGGCGCTGTAGGGTTAATTGAAAACTTTCCACGGCGATTGTTAAGAAAACCGCTGTGGAAAATCAAAACTCATTCAACTTATTTACAAAAATGCCACATCCTTTTTTTCACGTCATTTTTCTGCTTAGCCGCCATTATTTTGCGACGTTAAAAGTCTTTTTTCTAGTAGTGTGATAAGAATAAAACAATTTGTGTGAAACACATTCTTAACAATTAATTGTCAAGATCATGAATTGAGAGGTCAAGTCAATATAATCATGTCTTTCGAGGAAGGAATCTTAATGAACCCCCCCTCCCCCAAAATTTTGCAGACTAAAGGACTAAGTCCATGTCAGATATGAAGTGGAACTTTCTATTTTGCCTCTGCCCAATCTGAGTCTTACAGGCAAAGAAAGGGCCTCTATATATAGATGAAGAGCACGCAGTTGAAGACATGCATTGAGAAAAATGGGGTATTCAGTGAGAGAAGAGGTGTGGTGGGTGATGGCCATAATCATATTCATATTATCAGGGTTTAATAGAGAAGCTAAGGGGTGCTTGAAAGAAGAGAGAGACGCTCTTCTGAAATTGAAAGAAGCTTTCAATTATCCAAATGGCTCTTCTCTTCCTTCTTGGAATAACCAAACCTTCTCTGCAGATTGCTGCACTTGGGAGTCTGTACAGTGTGACAACTCCACTCATAGAGTCATAAGCCTTTATCTAAACGATACAAGACCTCATGAGTCGAGACACATCAAATGGTCACTCAATGCTTCTTTGTTTCTCCCCTTCATCCAGCTTCAAGAGCTATATCTGGATTGGAATAACTTGACAGGTCGCCCTCTTTCTTTTAACTATTCTATCATTCATGCATACACATATATACCCACACACACACAGTACATAGACATACATTGTTAATTAAGACCGACATTTTTATAAGCATTTCGAGCTGTGATTTTTGAAGATGTAAAAGCACATCAGTTACTGTTAAAAATTAGTTAAAAATGATTATGATCATATCATTCATTGTCTTTTATCTCGTTCTTTTTTGTCAGTTTCCTCTTTTAGGCCATTGATTTGCTGGGGTAAGAGTCCATTCTAGTTATAGCTAAATATTTGTGGATAATTTCTGATTGGAATAATGACACTTTCCGTCCCTCAAATTTGCTTCATTTATTGATTTGGTGCATGAAATTTAATTAATTGTTATACATCAAGTCCCTAAAGTTTCATAATCATACAAATTAGTCATTATGGTTTGAAGATATATAATCCTAGACGCACATGTGCTATCTCTAACCACTAATTCAAGGATGATAACCCTCACTTTGCTTTATTTATGAAATTTGAACCAATTTTTTATATTTTCTCCCAATAATTATATGTCATATCACTTCATTTATTCTCTCTCATATTTACCTTTTTCTTCCTCCATTCATCATTTCTCTCGATAGATATGGATATTATTTTTGGAAAAAAAAATACATTTTTACAAATTTATTACCTTTAAGCAATTTTAACAAACTATATAATCTACATAATTTAATTATTTATATCTTATAGATAGCATCAGAGGGAGTAAAATTGCGTATGAAACTTTATTTAGGAACTTGAGTGATAAAAATTAAACTTCACAGACCAAATTGATAACAGAGACAAGTTAAATTTGAGTACCAAAAAGTTTTATTACTCATTTTTTAAAAAATATATTCAAGTAAGATATTGTTGGAAATGTTTGAGATGCTAAACGTTTTGATTCGGTTTTTAAATATTCTTTTTAAAAAATAAATTACTAAACAGGACATTTTCTTGGATATAGAGGGGCCCAAAACAAGCTTAATATACACTACATTATCAAACTTTCACTTCATGTTAAATTATGAAGAGGATGATGATATTAACTAGACGAATTATTTTTTTATAATTCTTTATACCCACTAATTCATAGTAACTAATCACATGTTGTTTGTGGCACAGAGCTGTTTGGCGATATCAGGCTGGTGAACTTGGAAGTGTTGGTTTTACAAGATAATATGCTCACAGAATTCCCATATTTCGGTGCTAAATCTTTGTCTTCTATATCATACTATATTTTGAGTGATATATGTAGCTACTAAGACGTGCATCAAAAGTATATATATTTTTAGAGAAAAGATTGGGCCATGATTTTAAAAAAAAAAAAAAAGCTAAAAGAAATATATAGACAAAGTTTTTCCATTAAATATATGAAAGTTTCCTTCTTCTTTTTTTCCTTGATTTTGTTGGGAAGTCAAATTATTTACCTTTGCCATATAATCATCTCAACTGAACAATTTATGTGCCTTTATTTAATTGAGAGAATTGAATGAAAGGTCAAAAGTAAGAGATAAGATGACGTTTTCTTACCTAGCAGAGTCATTATCAATAAATTTTAACAACACACACACACACTAACTAATTAATTTGAAGGAGCTGGGGCTTAAGGCACACATTTCCATTTGGCATTTGGCAGACCTTTCTCATTCACGTAATCTGAAGGCACCGTCGCTTGATGATAATTACTTGGAGGGCAGTATTCCAGAATCTATTACGTCTCTTACTTCCCTCACCGCATTGACATTAAACGGGAACAACTTGACTGGATCATTGCCACAACAAGGTACGCATCATATTTTATAGCATCTGCCACGGAAAGAAAATTTGCTGATAAAATTTTTTTATTTTAATTAAACAGTCAAACTTTCCTTGTTCGTGCAAATTGAGTCGACTGTTCAATGAAACCGATTTCCAATCCATCTCTTAACCGGCATGCGGCAGCTCGCTCTCCGCCAGGGAGCAGTAGTTTAAAATAATGTAGTCAAAACAAATAACAATTGAGAAAATAATAATAATAAGATCAAGCCGTATTTACACACATGGACAGGCTAAAACTAATAAATGGAAGTGACTTTATATTTCTTATTTTTCCTTATGCATTCTCTATATTTTGTTTATTTTCACTTACATCTTTGGGCTCAATGTTCAGGCTTTTTTCCTGGGGCCCAATATTAATTTAAATACATTGTTCTGACGAAATAAATTTAACGAAGAACAATGGTATATGTTGCAGGAGGCTTATGCAATTTGAAGAATCTTTCAATATTGGATCGGGGCTATAATGAATTTGAGGGGCAACCTCCTGCGTGTTTTGGCAATTTAACGTCCCTACTTGGCTTTGTCTTCGTCGAAATCGTTTTGAGGGAACGTTTCCTTCCTCACTCTTTCATACTATGTGGTTTCTATCAGGAATTTTTCTTACCGACGACAATTTCAGTGGCTCATTTTCACTCTCGTCGCTTGCCAACCACTCCAACGTCAAAGTCCTTACCATTTCTTGCGCCAACACCAACCTGAGGCTTGAAACAGAGAACCTTTCATTTATCCCTTCCTTCCAACTGACGTCCCTCACAATCCGCAACTGCACTCTAAATGAAGCAAACAATAAAACAATGCCTACCTTTCTTCTTCATCAATATGACTTGCTAGTTCTAGAACTTAGCCACTTGAACATTTCAGGCACCTTTCCATCTTGGCTTTTGACAAACAACACAAGGGTTAATAGATTAAAGTGTACTAATCTATTATCCTCCTCGCCTGCCTCTTCCGTTTCTCCTCCAATTCCATCCTCACTTTCTCCATCTGTAACGGAAACGGATCAGAATCACATAATGAAAAAAATAAAAGAAATCCATGAGTAATATAGTTCCATTTTATAACGGTTAGATATACTCACGTGCTGGGAAATGAGGCGGTCGATATCAAGTTGTGTTGATGAATCTGCAGAGAAATGTCTTCGTCAAGAAACGAGAAGAAGCCACAATTCTTATGAGTCTGAGTAGAGACTGGGTAGGAAAGAAGAGGGTAATTGATCGAATCCCTTGATCGCTTTCTTGGAACGGGGACGTTGTAGGTGGTGAGGCCACTTTCAGATTTCATTGTGTTTTTCTGAGGAACGGAATCGACGATCAAAGAATTGTAAGCTGCAGCCGCCGCGAGAGGCGTCTCCGTGGCAGTGGTGGTGCCGGATAATGGCAGAACAGAGGAGTAACCCATCTGGGCACTAATGGGATTGACATTTGCTTCAATAGGATTCAACATCTCCCTGAAAATTTCATGCAAATCAACCCCAACATTAAAGGGGAGAAAAACGGAGGCAGAAGATACAAGAAGATAAAAAGGATGAGAGGAAAAGCGTTACGTACCGACTGGCAATGAGTTGGGAAGGGAAGACATGGAGATGGCGAGCTTCAACGGCCATGAAAGGAGGATGTGGATGATGGAGATGGAGATGGAGATGGAGATTTCTCTCTGCAGGCACTATTCTTGCGGTTTCGCTTCTTTGTCTTGGGCTGTCTCCAATTCTTCTTCTATGCGTTTTTTTGGAGTGTGGTTCTTATTTAGAGTCTTGGTTGAGAGGGGGAGAGATATAGGGAGAGAAAAATTGAGAGAGAGAGAGAGAGGAGAGGAATGAACCAAAAGGCATGCCACTGAGGTGCCGAAACTGGCTATATGGTGGGGTTTATTTAGGAATTAGGGTTGTCTCGGTAAACTAAAACACTGGCTTAAATATATTTTCTCACAAAAAAAAATATATTAAAAAAACTGACCTTTAAATAATAAAAAGAAAATTAAATAATTAAATATACTGAGCCAGAGAGATTCCTACCTCACTTTTATTTCCGGAACCCACAGGCTGCCGCAGCACAGATTTGATCATGCCGTAATTCCCGCCAACCCTCAGGGGTGATTCCGTCATTACAATGCCCATGTCGTAACCGTACATTACCTCTTTCGTTTTTTCTCTTTTAACCTCTAACGTCCCGATAAATAGTTTAAAAAAAAAAATCTGCCAAGGAAGTCGCAGCATGTGTAAGCAAAAGCACGGCTAGTTAGCTAGAGTCCAAGACGACGCCTATTTTTTCTCTCATGCCATTACTTTTCTTTCTTTTATTTTGCGCTTCTGGTCCAAGAGCAATGTGATGGCGGTGGGGCCCGCCGGGGGGCAAACACGTGTGTGATAGGGCTGTGGGGAACAACTGTGGTAGGACGCACGCACAGTTTTAGTGCTGGCGGGCACGTGCGAACTGCCAGCGTGGATTGGAGGGGAGCCTCAGTGGGACCCGCGCGGCTGGGGGTGGATGTCAATGTTATTGAGTGTGGGCCCGGCCCAGCATGCCCGTTGTCCTTTTGATTCGCAACTCTTTCTTGCTTTTGAGGAACAGGTTAAGTCATGCTCCTGGCGTGAGGAAACGTTGCTTGTGCCCTTAACCCAAAAAACCAACTAACCAAACAAACCCCAAACCAAAAAAAATTAGGAAGAAAGAAACGCTGCTTGTGGCCTTTTGCCTCCAACTGTTTCATGCCACGTGTCATCCTACTTTTCTCCTAATCGGACAAGCTGTTTGCTGGTCCAGACACCTTACCCTACGGGACGGTCTTAAGAAGATCTCAGCCGTCAGATCGTAACTAGATATTTTACGTGACTCCCTTTTACTCCAAGATTAATTTATAAATTAGCTATTCTTGAAATAAATTATTATTTTTTGTTTCTTTTCAAGCAGGCTTATGATCCATGAAATTCCCATTCTTCAACAACTCTCATCTGAATCGGCAGCAAATTCAGGTGTTCTACCTGAATCATTCAAACATATCACACGGTCAAAATTTTATTAATTCACTTTTTTTAATCCATTTTTACTTAGAAAAATCACGTGACACCTGTCAACCATACCTCATCAACATCAAATAAAACATATTAAAAGTATGTGTTTTATCATAAATTAAACCTCTTAAATTCCTTAATTCATAATTTCAGTGCACAGCGAAGGTGCATGGAATATGTCCACAAAATCTGAGATAACTCAATTCAAAGCATGGACGACTTATTTGTCAAAAAAACAAAAAAACTAAAGACCTAACTAACTAAAAGAAACGTTTATATTTTAAAAAAAATGTCATATCATGTAGACTTACACATTTGAAGGTCAAGTGAATTTGTTCTCATTCATTTGTATTGTTTGATAAGAAATAGTTCAAAATCTCAACCTTATGTGACCAACCATATTTAAACAAACAAACTCAATTACTAAAGGGTATTACGTACAGGTGAAAGTGAAACAGAAGATGGGCAAATAATAGTAATTACCATTAAATAATTTTAAAACATTTAAGAAACACATTGGTGTGCCTAAGATCCGCTGAATCATCCTCAGAGATTAAAAAAAGCAATTAATAAAGGGAAATCAATGACTTTAAATGCCCCACAAGCAGCTTCTGAATATTGTAGGGTGGGATTTGAATCATTTAATTAGACACACAAATGTTGTTGGAGACAAATGAAGAAAAGGGATTAATTAGGTACTTAAAATAGATGGACATTATGATCACACCCAGACGGAAATCAGGAGATGTAGCTTTCATGAAAAGTTATTTGATTTCATATGCTTTTATTATGATTATTATTGATATATATCATATGGGAGGCACGAGGACAAAGGCATCAGCGAGCTAACACTGCAATTATATCTCAATTTACTGCACATTCCAATGTCACCCCTTTCTCTTAAAAAATATTTTTTTAACAAAAAGAAAAAGAACAGACACAGTGAGATGTTGCTTGCATGCATCAACTTTATTTTTTCCCCCTCTTGGCTGGTTACTTCATTAGCACTTTATATTTGTTTTTACATATTCAATTTTATTATAGACATTGTAGCTTGCTTTAAGGAGGCAAAATGACAAACACTTGAGTTGCTTAATTATGCCTAATTATGGCTCAAATAATTCATATACATATGTAATTGGATTTGATCTATCACAAACATTTTGTATCCAGTTTTCTATTTTTTTCAAAGGAAAAATCATTTCACATAATGGGTCATGCTCAAATTTTTCACTTTTATATGCATGATGAAGCTGATCTCTGATTTCGTATATAATATAAAGAATTCTTTTTTTTTTTTTGGGGGCAAATTATGATGCCAGTGAAGACTGAAGACAGCGTACAAAAGTTAACTAAACAATAAAAAAACGCAAGCTACAAAAAATTAGGACGGCAATTCCACCTAAATCATGATTCTGCTACCTGTGCTTTTACATACAGATAGATTAATAAACACGAAATGGACCATTTAATGAAGCTTAATTAATGGTATAATATATAGATACATATATATATGTATATATGTTACTGAAGCATTACTATTGCATCAGAAAGTATAACGAGGATGGTAATATTTTAATATAGATTAAAAATAAGTTGACTGTAAACTAAGTAGTTGTCTAGGTGCATGCACATGAATGGAGGCACCAACGCAGAGTGAATTAATTAAGGCAGAGTCACAAAATCAATCAAGGCATCCATTTGTGACAATGATATATTTAATAATTAATAGTAACTAACCAATTCTACTCCAAATTTAATTTGGCATTAATGGTTAGGAGTATTACTTTGGTTTATATAATTATGAGTGATTTGTATTAAAAAAAATATAATTATGAGTGATGCAAATGAATGGGACTTGACTATGAATTTATTATTATTTTGTACAAACACTTTTTTGGACTGATATATATACACATACATATATATATGTGAATCTTATAATCATGGTAGTATTACATATAATTATTGCCACAAATATAAGAATAATGAGGAGGAGGGGACAAGTATGTATTCATGTTCACGATTTGGAAAGGAAAACTATATAATTATTCGGTCATGGCGGCCCTGTACATCAATTAATTAAATATATGAGAGAACATTCAAAACCAAATTATTCAGCCAAGTATATATTTGAGAACTGAGAGAGGCTTAAAGTTAATTTAAATCATGAAGTTTCATTAAAAAAGAGAGAATAATTAAAAGGAATAGTCAAATGGAAAGATGAGTAGATGAGAAGTTGCTAGATTGATCCCACACTCTCTTCTTCCTCCAACTTTCTTCACCGTTCCTTTTCATTCTACCTCCATGATTGATATTCTAGCTACTTTAATTTAAACAATAATTTTGACACAAAGAAATATCTTTGATCATATCAATATCAATTTTAAATTTATGAAATTGATGTTTGCACATTTGGTTCCTCCTGCAGCTTTATCCCATGAAATTTTTATTTAATGTTTTAAGATTAAAATGGTCACTAATCATTAATTGAAAGAATTAATTCCAATTTGATGATAATTTTAATTAGTACACATGATATTATGATGATTTTTAGCGAGTTTTCAGCTACAATTAAACTCTTACAAACTTTTGAAAGTGTTTGGTATTGTTTAAGATGTGATTTGTCGGCAAAATAAATCAAAGTAGGGTGTCTAATTAGAATCTCACAACATTGCTTAATTTGTAATTGTAAATGAAAACTATAAATTGCTAGTGGGATAAGGATATTAGGGGGGGATCATGTGTATTTGTGCTTTGTCCCACTTTTAAGCGCAAACCTTTTGCATCTTGACTTGTGGAAACAGTTTCGTTTTTCCTCTCTCTTTTTCTCCATTTCAACTTAAAGCTAAAGTTCTTACTATTATTGTCATTCTTCATTATTCCTTATTCTACATATATATATATATATATATATATATTAGTCTCTATGATCTTATATATATAATATTATTCCAAGTATATATCTTTATCTGTCTTTGTTTCTCTTTTCATGAGAATCTCTTTCGTTTCATCACCACCTCCACAATACAAGCACATACATACAACCAACCCTTTGAATATTTCAACCCTTCTTTTTCTTTCTCTCTCTATCTCTGTGTCAGTGAGATAGGAAGATAAAGAGAGAGAGAAAGAGACGTTGATAAATAATGAAGAATGAGGTTCTTTCTTCTTCTTCATTATCATCTTCCCTGTCGCTGCTGATGAACAGTTCCTTTCTTTTTACTTATGAGAGAGAGAGAGAGATCATTTTTTCTTGTATTGGAAACATACCTTACTTCGTGTGCTTAGGATACTCGAAAACCCTAGCTTTATTATTATATATACATTACTTATAACTATATTCCCAACCAGAAGCAAAATAAATAAATTTGACCGTTAGGTTTGGACAAGTGACTGCATGATATATTGCATTCATTTGGTGGACCCCTAACGAATAAAGCAAGCACGCAGCTGCATGATTCCATTTTTCTCATAGTAGTAATAATATTTGTTTATTTTTTTAATATCTTTAATTTTACTGATATTCGTATTTATAGAAGTAAGTTGGATGGGCTTCAGGATTTTGATGAGCTTTGTCTGTGAAATTTCAGCATCACAGAGAGTTGCACGTCTCAATTATGGTGAAAGGGAAAGTGCAGGTTTTTGGGAATTGTGAGTAATCAAATACGGTCAATATGGAAAGTTTGGCAATAAATACTCCCTCTCCAACTTATAGCAGGGTATCTTTTAGAAACTACTCGTTCCATTTTAAATCTCTGATTCATTTTGTAGCATAAATTAAACTATAAAATAGATTTTACATTTAAAATGAAGGAATATTACTAGCATTTTTATTATTACAAGTAATTGGATAGTTTTAAGAAAGATTTAATATTTTTGCAATATATGTTTAAATTTATAGATTGGGAAAATTACTAACAAGTCTTAATGAATAACATAAACCTGTTATTATTTCCAGTATTAAAACTTACTATCATTGTATGTTCTTTTTGGTTGTCAATGAACTTCTGGATGATTAAATATCTTCTTAAGATCTAATAATAATTCCTTTAAATTTAGTAAGGCCGGTCTCCGGCAAAAATTGTAGTAGGACGCAGAATATAATTAATATAATACTAGAATTTAGTGTGATTAATAAAAATAATATTATAATTTACTTAAATTTTATGACAAATTTAATATTTTTAATTTCTTTATTAATGTGTGAATTAATTGTAAATAAAATATCTCAGGTGAAAAATGCATTCGCCAGCTCTTCCACTCTTGCCATGTCTGGAAGTATCATTGAAGAGCGAAGACCGGAATGAAGATTTTAATTTTTTTTTCCTTTTAAGTTTCTGAAAGTTATCATGCTTAGTCGCTATATATGTATGAGGATGTTTCAAAATCGTGCCACATGTACATGTGACGTAAACTAAAACTAAGTACGATACTGTGATGATCTTTTGAAGTTTCTTGAAGTAATCATATGTTTAGTCGCTATATTTGTTATAGGGCTGTTCTTTTTTAAAAAAAAAAAAAATTATACCCACATCACATGCCTGGGGTCAAAAATAAGACGTGGCCATAACACATCAATAATAATATGCACCCATATATCTTTAGCGTACATTAATTTTAAAATCTCCAACAAATTTTCCATGTTTTCATTCCCATGTGCATTAACATGTTTATTCTGCCCCCACACTTGGAAATGTCATTTCCCACATTAATATATGATATATATATATAAATAGAAATAGAATGGATGAGTATTATTAATTCACTGTTTATCTATTATTTATTGGTGTAAGTTGTCTTTTTTTAAAAAAAATAATTACTTTATTTTCTCAAATTTTATGTTATTTTGTTCAAATATCATTCTTGTTAAAAAAATTTACGTAATTAATTCTTAGGTGAAATATATATATTGACGCATTTTTCAGCGGACTCATCGGATCAGATCCATTGCTGGCCAAAAAAAGAAAAATCAGATCCGATATAATATTAATATAAAATTCACGAATATACATAATTACTTTTATTTTGGGCTAAAAAGTCTCTCCATTTACTAAATTTAATATACTCCTCCGGTCCTTATTATAAGACCCAATTTGACTTTTTATTTGGTCCTAATTATAAGACCCAATCCATTTTGTCTCTTATATTTATGCATTTTTTTCCAAGATAATCCTTCTAATATGATAGTTTTAGCCAATATACTTAATTAGCAAGGATATTTTAGGAATGACAACACTTATTTATTATAAATAACCAACTTAACTTAATTCCTTAATCTCCTCAAATAAGTCAATTGGGTCTTATAATTAGGACCGGAGGAGTATAAGATTTTCAGTTTACAGTTGGAAGTTCGCAGTTGTAACTATGTATTTTCTATTCCCATGGGCCCAAGCCCAATTTGTGGTCGGGTTCTATTTTAGCCCATTTGTCCCCAAAACAACTCCATCGCCGCCCCGCGCCGGACGAACACACGTCATATATTTTTGAGCAAAAAACACTCATTATATATATATATATATATATATATATATATCTCATAATAGCATGATTAGCTTTTTTCATCAATATTCAACTAACTACAATTGATTATATATCTGGTTAGGTGTTTCCTCTGTCTAAGAACATAGGATTTGAAATTTCTGTGATTTGCAGAACTCGAATCATGGAAAGCGTCAACCTGCGAGACCACACAGATTCAGGATTAGGTTAATTCAGTTAACGTATATACCATATTCTCGTCTAAACAGGTTGTGATTAAGTAATGTTCGATTAAACAAATCAGACACAAACATATCAATTATCTTGAGAAAACAGATCCCATATAACATCATCATTAATAAATATTAGAGCTATATTATCTCTACCTTTATGATGAAACTAGCTCATTGCTTTACCTAACGCCACCTAAAACTGATAGTTTCTGAGCGAGTATGAACGCGGTTGATTATGTCAGGCTTAAATATCTGATCTCTTCCTGTTGTTTCTTTCTTGGCTTTCTGCAAATTTTCTTACAACCTCAAATTCTTCGCCCAATATCCGCGTGGGACCCTTTCATAGAAATTATCTACAAATAAATTATAAGCAATCACCCCTTTGGTTTATTCTCCTTTTGTTCATTCTTCTCATCTCCATTGAGACTACATATATAATCACCCTTCTCTTTCTCAGTCTAGCGAATAACCTGCGGCAGATAGTATGAGTCAACACCACCAAGTTTCAGGTTTTTGTAGAATTATTCAACTTAATTAATCAGTTTCTTGCTGTATTATTGTTTATTTGATATATGTCAGATTGGATGATATGACTGTGCACATGCAGAGGCTTATCCTCCATCGAAACCAGTGATGGCTTATCCTCCACCGGGTCAGGCTTATCACCACCACCAAACACCACCGCCTGGATATCCCACCACCGTGCAAGGTGTCCAAGATTCTTCACACATCACAGCTGATACCAAAAGTAAGGGTGAAGGTTTCTGGAAAGGATGGTGGGTTTCTCTCTCTTCACTTTCTCGTCTCTCACAACATCTATCTATTCCTATACATATACATTTTTTTCATTAGATTAGAGAATATATATATATATATATATATAGAGGTCAATTAATTGATATGTTTTGTTTGATAATTTAATTTAC
The DNA here is from genome assembly GCF_004799145.2 of Neltuma alba. Classification (NCBI taxonomy): domain Eukaryota; kingdom Viridiplantae; phylum Streptophyta; class Magnoliopsida; order Fabales; family Fabaceae; genus Neltuma; species Neltuma alba. The sequence goes on along the minus strand of NW_021634186.1, from coordinate 15,799 downwards.
GTTGTTTTTCTGTGCAGTGTTGCTGCGATATGCTGCTGCTGGGTCCTGGAATTTTGCTGTGGATGTTGATTGTTAAGAGTTCATTACTGTTATCAGTTTATGTGAAATAATGAATACTTTTTTCCCTTTCGTTTTACCTGCTGAGTACTTGTATGGGAGTTAATTAAGATTAAAGAAAAAAATAACTTTTTAATTTTCCCCTAAATTATAATCTGATCAATTTTCATTTATAATCTGCTCTTGTAAATGTCTACTCTTTGAGAGAGACAAGCTGAGTAGGGGATTCTTTATTATATATGCATCAATATCAACAAGTATAATAATAAAAGGTTAAGCTCGAAATTTATTTAGGCAAGCAGAGCCTGATTTTAGTTAATTATATATATAGCATAACGTTACATTTCAGGATTTATATAAATAATCAAGATTGAGATTTACAGCGACTCAGGAATAGTAAATTAAAAGATTTGATTCTTGCTGAAACACTTATATAAGTTGTAATTAATATTATGGAACTTAACTTTTGGTAGCCTAATTAAACTTTATATATAAAACATGACAATTAACATAAATATTCATTAAAATATATAGAAGTGTTTTGTGTGCATAAACGTGCCAATTCTCAGACTCATACACTAAGGAATCGTAGGCAGCAAACAACGACTTTTTAAAAAATACTGTAAATCTTTAAAAACAACGGTCCATCTTTAAATATAAAATCAAGAATAGACAAAGAGTCTAAAACAAATGAACAAGCCGAAAAATAAAAATAGTAGAAATAATTAAGCCTACCTCAGCGCCTAGGAGTCAATTTTAGTGCTAAACACAGATAAAGGTATAGAAATAAACTTTAGAGTTTAAACGTATAGTTTACTTTCTGCACAGCAATCTTAGGGTACCATTACGGTCTGGCTTTCCAAATTCCATTTGATGGGGCATAGTTTGTTTGATTGTGCAGAAATGTCAAAAGCACAAGCACTGAGATTTTGAATAGTTTGTGGTAAGAATTGTGTGGTGAACATTATTAGCAACTGTCAGGATCAATCATAAGTCGTCGAGAGGTTACGTCAAGCCCAATCGTGTATTTCGGGGGCATTGACTCTTCATCTTTTTCTGATCTTTCCCACTAAACGACTCCAGTTAAGTCTGTGTCAGTTATGAAGGGGAGCACTTGAGAGAATACTTCTTGGATCGGGTTGATATATCCATAGAAACTTGAGACACAAGCTGACATAAATCAAATCCAAAACAATACTTAACTGCAAATGAAACTGCATATTTAGACTTTATATGAAGATATATCTCAAAATTTATACAGAGACATCAAAGAATCAGGCATGCACGAAAAATATAGGCGCGTGTGTATATATATTAGTTTTTAACAACGTTGAACAAGCTCACTTATGAAACAAAATTCTAGTTTCTTTAATTGAAGAAATGACACGATTGAGGTTTATGTCATTCACATCCTCTCTAATCATCAGCAACTTCATCGTTTGTCATAATCATATGACTCATTCAACAAGGAAACTACGTTAAGGTCCTCTCACAACTTGTTTATGGTAAATATTACCTCCGGTCCTTAATATAAGAGCACGTATGACTTTTATTTTGGTTTTAAATATAAGACCCTAATCCACTTTGTTTTTCATATTTATTCATTTTTTTCCCAAAATAGTTATTGTAATAATCGTAGTTCTAGCTAATACACTTGATTAGTAAGGATATTTTAAGAAATATAACACCTATTTATTACAAATAACTAACTTAACTAATTTTCTTAATCTACTCAAATCAGTCAACTAGTTTTTATATTAAGGACCGAAGGTAGTATCATTCTTGCTGATAGGCCTGGTTAGAAATTAGTGTGAATGTGTACAGATGCTTAGCCATCCAGGACGTGAAATATTGGATAGATTGATCAGTCATGGCCCTAACAGATGTGCACTGTTTGGTAGATTGCGCAGAAAGTCAAGGCACATGCACTGATTTTTATTAGTCATGGTAAGAATATACAAAGTTTGTTGTCAGCATTAGAAAACGAGAGCGTAAGACCTATCGTGCATTTTGGGGAAGGGAATTTTAACCTCTTCCTAACTTTTCAGATTAAACGATTCTAAGTCCATGTGAGTGCTTAAAAAAAAAAAAACTAGTGAATACTGATAGTTTCTGGAACTTTGATTGTGATTTTTGTTTGGGGGAAAAACTGATCATTTATACTGATTTTTGAATAATCCTCACAATTGAAATTATTGCAAGGCATGCGCACTCCTTAAGATCCCCTTTGATGCGTTGCAGATCGAAATGCCAAAGCACACGCAGACAAGAATGCAACAATTTGTGTGGTGCACATTGTTATTTGTAACTGTCAAGATTATGAATTGAGTTGAAGTCCAATGTAATCGTGTATTTCGGGGAAGGAATCTTAATCCTTTCTTCTAATTTTTCTGACTAAATGAGCAAGTCTATGTCAGATGTGAAGTGGAGGTTTCTATTTTGCCTCTCTTCCATTTCTCCACAAATAAGACAATTTGAGTTTTGGAACACAGTGTCCAATGTGAGTCTTCCAGGAAAAGAAAGGGCTTCTATATATAGATGAAAATTCATTAAAATATATACAGTGTTTTGTGTGCATAAACATGCCAATTCTCAGACTCATACACCAAGGAATCGTAGGCAGCAAACAACGACTCTTTAAAAAATACTGTAAATCTTTAAAAACAACGGTGCATGGTTAAATATAAAATCAAGAATAAACAAAGAGTCTAAAACAAATGAACGAGACCGAAAAATAAAAATAGTAGAGATAATTAACCCTAACTGAGTGCCTAAGATTCAATTTTAGTGCTAAACACAGATAAACGTATAGAAATAAACTTCAGAGTTTAGACGTATAGTTTACTTTCTGCACAACAATCTCAATCTACCGTATTTAGTCTGGCTTTCCAAACTCTCTTTGATGGAGCATAGTTTGTTTGATAAGAATATATATATATATATATATATATATTTATATAAAGCTCATTTGTGTGGTGAATATTGTTAGCAACTATCAGGATCAATCATAAGTCGTCGAGAGGTTACGTCAAGCCCAATCGTGTATTTTGGGGGTAGCGAATCTTTCATCTTTTTCTAATCTCTCTAATTAAACGACTCCAATTCTGTGTCGGTATACCATGGTTTTGTTATATCTTTTCTGCTATAATTGCGATCCGCCCCGACATTGTTTGAATAGTCCATCAGATGTCAGATTTCTAGTCACACCCAGAACAGAGGATTGATGAGTCTGTGATTTATTATTGTCTGTGTGAAAATCTTTTTATAAATACATAATAATTTAATTCTTTTCACTGGCCAATGGCTAGATTACACCACCCCCCAACTTTTTGACTGTGACTCGGTCGTCACGCGTCTTGCATGGTTGTTAGCTTTATTGGTTGCTGGCCACTCACCATATGCCGTGTTTTTTTAATCCTCAGTCTGAGTCATTTCTCCACAAATGAGTCAACTCGTGTACTGTTTTGGAACTCAGAGAGCAATAATTGAGTCTCCTTCCAGCCTATATATATGGATAGAGAGGACGTAATGGAAGACATATAGGCAAACAGGGAAGCTAATTAAGCATACTCAAAAATGGGGTATCATTCAGTGAGATCAGAAGACGTGTTGTGCGTGATGGCCATAATCATGTTCATATTCTTAGGGTTTAGTGGAGAAAGTGAGGGGTGCTTGAAAGAAGAGAGAGAAGCTCTTCTGAAATTGAAAGAAGCTTTCAATTATCCAAGTGGCTCTTCTCTTCCTTCTTGGAATAACCATACCTTCTCTGCAGATTGCTGCACTTGGGAGGCTGTAGAGTGTGACAACTCCACTCGTAGAGTCATAAGCCTTTCTCTGAACGATACAAGAGCTTATGAGTTGAGACGCATCAAATGGTCACTCAATGCTTCTTCTTTTCTCCCCTTCATCCAGCTTCAAGTGTTGCGTTTGGATGGGAATTACTTGTCAGGTCACCCTCTTTCTTTTAACTATTCTATCATTCATGCATACATATAATATATACACACAGTACATAGACATACATTGTTAATTAAGACCGACATTTTTATAAGCATTTCGAACTGTGATTTTTAAAGATGTAAAAGCACATCAGTTACGGTAAAAAATTAGCTAATAATGATTATGATCATATCATTCATTACCTTTTATCTTGTTCTTTTTCGTCGGTTTCCTCTTTTAGGCCACTGATTTGTCAGGGTAAGAGTCCATTCTAGTTCTAGCTAAATATTTGTGGATAATTCTGATTGGAATAATGAAACTTTCCGTCCCTCAAATTTGCTTCACCTATTGATTTGGTCCATGAAATTTAAGTAATTGTTATAAATCAAGTCCCTGAAGTTTCATAATCATACAAAATTAGTCATTATGGTTTGAAGATAGATAATCCTAAACGCACATGTGCTATCACCAACCATTAATTCAAGGATGATAACCCTCGCTTTGCTTTATTTGTGAAATTTGAACCAATTTTTTTCTATTTTCTCCCAATAATTATACGTTATATGACTTCATTTATTCTCTCTCATACTTATCTTTTTCTTACTCAATTTCTCTCTCATTCACCATTTTTATTTTTTTGGAAAAAAAAATACATTTTTACATGCTTATTGCCTTTAAGCAATTTCAACAAACTATATAATCTACATAATTTAATCATTTACATCTTATAGATAGCATCAGATGGAGTAAAGTTGCGTATGAAACTTTAGGAACTTGATTGATAAAAATTAAACTTCACAGACCAAATTGATAACGGAGATATTAAATTTGAGTACCAAAAGTTTTATTACTCATTTTTAAAAAATAAATTACTAAGCAAGATATTTTCTTGGATATATCGAGGGTCCCAAAACAAGCTTAATAAAAACCACACTATCAAACTTTCACTTCATGTTAAATTATGAAGAGGACGATGATATTAATTATATGAATTATTTTTTTAATAATTCTTTATACCCACTAACATTGATAGTAACTGATCACATGTTATTTGTGGGACAGGGCTGCTTGGCGATATCAGGCTGGCGAACTTGGAAACGTTGGACTTACAAGATAATATGCTCAGAGAATTCCCATATTTCGGTGCTAAATCTTTGTCTTCTATATTATCCTATATTTTGAGTGACATATGTAGTTACTGAAGCGTGCATCAAAAGTATATCTACTTTTAGAAAAAAGATTACTGGGCCATCATTTTAAGAAAAATGCTAAAAGGAAGATATAGACAAAGTTTTCTCCGTTAAATATATGAAAGTTTCTATTTTTTATCTTGATTTTGTTGGGAAGTCAAATTATTTACCTTTGCCATATAAGCATCTCAACCGAACAATTTATGTGCCTTCATTTAATTGAGAGAATTGAATGAAATGTCAAAAGTAAGAGATAAGATGATGTTTTCTTACCTAGCAGATTCATTATCGATAAATTTAACAACACACACATGTATATACACACTAATTAATTTGAAGAGGCTGTCGCTTAACGCACACATGTCCATTTGGCATTTGACAGACCTTTCTCATTCACGTAATCTGGAGGGGCTGTGGCTTGGTGCTAATTACTTGGAGGGCAGTATTCCAGAATCTATTACGTCTCTTACTTCCCTCACCACATTGACATTAGACCATAACAACCTGACTGGATCATTGCCACAACAAGGTACGACTCATATTTTGTCGCATTAATTAACTGAGTATTCCGCCAACAATGTCAGATTTCTTAAATACTAGTATATTAAATTTAATTTTTAAAAAAATCATGATTGTTACAAAAAAAAAATCATTTAAGGCAAAGAATTCTATGATTAAAGGACTAAAAACATATTTTTTTTTATAATTAAAAAATTATGCAAAGTTAAAAGGAGCAAATGTATAGTTTTGTTTTTCTTTATTTTTAATACCAATAAGTGATCCTGCGTTCAAGGATTTACTGTTAGTTTACTTACATTTTTGGGCTTTATTTGAAGGCTTTTGTTTGGGGCCCAATTTTAATTTAGATACACTTCTTATTTCGTACACACTCACAAATTAATTTAGCACACGTAAAGCCTTTTTTTTGTGGAAAATATAGTTTAATCTCAAAGTCCAAAATTTACGCCATTACTTCTAGTTTTATAATTTTTTTTTATGGATGTACTTATTAAATAATTTTAATAAATAAAAATGGTATGTTGCAGGAGGCCTTTGCAATATGAAGAATCTTGCATTACTGGATCTTGTCCAGAATGAATTTGAGGGGCAACTTCCCGCATGCCTTAGCAATTTGACTTCTCTACGTACGCTTATTCTTGAGGGAAATCGTTTTGAAGGAACATTTCCTTCCTCCCTCTTCCATTCTTTCAGGTCTCTAGTAGCTCTTACTCTTTCTGATGGCAATTTCACCGGCTCATTTTCACTCTCTTCGCTTTCCAACAACTCCAACCTCAAAATCTTTTCCATTTCATGCTCTAACGCCAATCTCAACCTTGAAACTGAGAATCCCCCATTTATCCCTTCCTTCCAGTTGAGAAGTTTCATAATCGACAACTGTACTCTTAATGAGGCGAACACTAACAAAATGCCTACCTTTCTACTTCATCAATATGACTTGCTACACCTAGAACTTACCAGCACGAACATTTCAGGGACCTTCCCATCCTGGCTTTTGACAAATAACACAAGTTTAAATGTTTTTAGTCTGACCCACAACTTGTTCACTGGTCCCTTTGAACTCAATTCCACCTCCAAATTGCTTCAAATGGAGTCTTTTGATATTTCATCAAACCCCATCAGAGATGAAATCCCTTCTCATATCGGCTTCATTTTTCCCAACTTGATTTCTCTTAACATGTCTTCAATTTCATTGCAAGGTCCCTTTCCAGCTTCAATAGGTGAAATGAGGCAATTGAATGATCTTGACTTGTCAAATAATAATTTATATGGTTATTTGCCCCAAGAATTCGGTCACGGTATCAATGAATTGAGGTTTTTAAAGCTGTCAAACAACAACCTCAGTGGCCCATGCTTGCCCATAAGATCAAATTTCACATATTTGTTATTTTTGGATCTCAGCAACAATAACTACAAAGGAAAGCTTGAAGGGGGGGTCATGAATAGTACTGAGTTAAGAATGTTGGATATAAGTGCCAACCAATTATATGGTGAAATGCCTAGCTGGATCGGAAAATTTCAACATTTGAGCTACCTCAAATTGTCAGAGAATAATTTAATAGGTCCACTACCAAAAAACTTTTGCAACTTGACTGAACTTACATATCTAGACCTTGCTTACAATAAATTCAATGGCTCTCTGCCAAGTTGTTTGAATATGCCGTTGTTGAAGTACTTGCATTTGCAGAGCAACCATTTCATGGGACCTCTACCTTCCACTTTAGCTAATTCCCCTTTATTGTTGATTTTGGATTTGATGAATAACAATTTTTCAGGTCCACTTTCAAGAGTGAATGGCTCATTTTTGAGTTTAAGGGTCCTCATGTTAAAAGGAAACAAACTTGAAGGCTCTATTCCTACTCATTTATGTGAGCTCAAGAATATCAGATTATTAGATCTTTCTCAAAATAAGCTTTCTGGAGGCATACCATATTGCTTGAATAACATCACATTTGGGAAGATAGATGCAGCAAGGGAAACTGAAATAGGAATTTTTACTGTGTCGTGGACTACAACCATTTTAGATGATCGTTTTAACCCTCTGACCGGTGAAATTGACATACCAGAACAAAAAGAAAATGTTACATTGCATAAAGACCAAGAAGTAGATTTTACAACAAAAAGCAGGTATGAATCTTACAAAAGAAGCAATTTAAATTTAATGTCTGGGTTGGATCTCTCAAGTAATCAATTGGTAGGTGAAATTCCTTCACAAATTGGATACTTAGATGCCATCCATGCATTAAATTTGTCAAACAATCAATTGAAAGGGCTTATTCCAGAAACGTTTTCCAACCTCAAGCAGATAGAAAGCCTTGATCTTTCCCACAACAAATTGACAGGCCACATTCCTGCACAACTAACTCAGCTGTACTCATTGTCTTCCTTCTCAGTGGCTCAAAATAATCTATCTGGAACAACACCTGATATGAAAAATCAATTTGCAACTTTTGATTCAGCCAGTTATGAAGGGAATCCTTTTTTATGTGGCCCCCCCTTGCGGCAAAATTGCTCGATAGCAGGGAGAAATAGGCAACCTCATCATTTGAAAGCATATGATTTTCAAGATGCTTTCTTATGGAGTTTTGCGGGAGCATTTGGAGTCTTTTTTATAGGTGTCATTACAGTTCTTTATTTGAACCCTTACATTTGCAATTACAAACTACTCATATTAGAGAGAGTTATAACAAATTATTTGTATGAGTGGTGGCGAAAAGGAAAAAGGTCTTAATTATAGTTCATAAGATTATGATCATGTAACAGATGGTCTGATAATCATCTCTAGAATTACAATAACCGAAAGACGGCTGGTTTCAAGTCTTCTCTTGATTAGAAAGGAAACTAAATTGAAATATTCGAATCATTACTTCTTATGTGTGTGTATAGCTTAGCAATCTCTTCCTCAAAATCCTTCATTATCATCTCTATTTCGTCTCTGCCTTGCTGTTCCTATAGTTCATAAGATAATCAACTTAACTTCAATATTTTTTAATGATGAATTACCACCATCCACAAGAACCTCCTGCTATGTTAACTGTTATACGTATATCATATACGGTTTGTGATCAAAATACTGTGTTGCCAAACGCAGTTTAATTGATGATTCCTTCAAGCTTCTTCACAGTTTGCCCTGTATCTGACCGTTAACTATAGATGCATGAGATTTAGAATACTAATTAGTGATGTTATGTTTACCGGTGACTTCATATTCACCACCAATGGGGTATCCCTCCAATGATGCTTCTTCTGTTAGGGACGATGAGATCACAGGTCATCATCAAATGTCTATGTTTTTAATTTGCTTTTACCAACTCTTATTGGTTTGTTAATTTCTCTTCAGATCAATTCCTACTGTGTGCATTGTTCTGTCCCCTTTTTTGATTTTCTTAATTGCAGTTGTGCAGCTCTGTGCTGCTGTTTTTTTTTTAATTATTATTGCTATGTTGAGTCCCACAATATTTTTTATCAACTATGTGCTGCTCTCATATCTTGCTGTTCTTCCCCTTATGTTATTCCCATTTTGGGAGAGAATAAAAAAAAATACGAGAGACGACTCTTCGAGAAATACTGTAATTCTTTCACATCTTTAAACATGTGCAGGCTCGCATAAAATGTGATGACAACTAAAATGTTGAAAGATACCTTACAACAACTTTTGTCGCACGGTCCATGATTAAACTATAAAACCAAGAATAAACAGAGTCCAAAACCAATGAACAAGACCAAAAAAATTGAGTGAATATAATTTTTTATTTGGCTAGCCGTTCGCACGTTCGACCTCACATATCAGTATATTTTCCCGAACTTTTGTTGTTGTATTATTCTTGGTACATAGGAGTCTTTGGCTAATCAAATTCAAAACCGCCAATCTGGTTTAGATTAATTCAATGAGTTATTATCCTAAAAATTAACAATAACTGATTGACTAAGACTCAATTTAGTGCTAAACACAATAAACGTATAGAAAACTTTAGAGTTTAGACGTATAGTTTACTTGCTGCACAGCAATCTCAGTCTACCATAGAGTCTGGCTTTCCATGTTCCTTTTGACGGATGGGGGCATAGCTTGTTTGATTGTGCAGAAATGTCAAAAGCACATGCACTAAGAACGTGAGATATGAGATAGGAATTGGTCAGTCACGGCCCGATTGTGCAGAAGTTAGGGCACATGCACTGAGTTCATGATAAGAATACAAAGCTTGTCATCAGCATCAGAAAACGAGAGCTTATATAGCCCTATCGTGCCTTCTGGGGAGGGAATTTTTACCTCTTTCTAATTCATCAGATTAAAAGACTATTGATAGTTTCTGGAACTTCGATTGCGATTTTTGTTTTCTGGGGGAAGAACCGATCATTTAGTCCTGTACAATATACTGATTTTTGAATAAATCCTTACAATTGAAACTATTGCAAGGCATGCACACTCCTTAAGATCCCCTTTGATACGTTGTAGATCAAAATGCCAGAGCACATGTACTGATTGTGAATAACAATGATCAGAATATAACAATTTGTGCGGTGCACATGGTTAGCAACTATCGAGATTATGAATTGAGAGGTCAAGTCCAATATAATGGTGAGGTTGAGGGAAGGAATATCTTAATCTTAGTTTTCTAATTATCCAGACTAAACGAGCTTGTCAGATATGGAGTGGAGCTTTCTATTTTGCCTCTATTCCATTTCTCCACAAATAAGACCATTTGAGTTTTGGAACATAGTGCCCGACTTGAGTCTCTTAGGCAAAGAAAGGGCAAAACGATCTCCTTACTTACTTCCTTTATATCTACAGATGATCAGCACGCTGCTGAAGACATGCATTTAGGAAGCATATAGTGAAAAAGGGGGCATTCAGTGAGAGAAGCTTTTAATCACATTCATCTTTCTTCCCCGCGCGCTTTCACAATGTTATTTGAATCTTCCATTAAGCTACCTTGGCCGCTGCCGCCTCCAACCTATATGTATTTGTGTGCGTATAACTTGGCAATCTCCTCCTCAAAATCCTTCATTATTATATATCTATTTCGTCTCTGCCTCTCTGTTCCTAACGTCATTATTTATTTATGAACATTGCTTTCTGGATTTACTTATAACGCCTAAATCACTAAAGCATGTTGAAGTTGATTCATACGTTTAAGCATGTCTCCACGTACAGTGCAATCAAATCCAATTTTAGCACCTAACATAACACAGACTGTAACTGATAATGCAAATCTTCGAAGATTCAGCAAAAATATGGGTTGGTCTTACCCACAAAAATTAACTGCTTTAATTTTTTGGGTTTCTCTTCTTTCTTTTTGTTCTTTATTATTTTTTAAATAATCCCTACAAAATCACAGCCAAAAATATGGCTCGGTCAATCAAAACATTATCGCATTCCTTTTCTGGACCGCTACGAACAAAGCTACTCATTGAATGATTCCTCTCTTGTCCGTATCTTTGGTTCTCATTTCAAATGGTGAAGACATAGTTGATAATATTGTCAACTTTGACAGGGAGGCACAGAGCACTAAGCAACCTTAGCCATGGGAAGGTCCATCCCTTCCCCGAATCCGCCTTCTCCCACGCGCTTTCATACCGTTCATAGCCGCCCACCATTCACCCACCTATATTTATATATATATATATATATATGCATTCTATATAGCGTCTCGATCTCATCTCATTTTTGGGTCTACCTGTATCTTCATATAGTTCATAAGATGATCATCAATTTCAGTATTACGTACTAAATATAAGAACTATTTGACTAATTTGATAAGATTAAAAAAATAAATTAAGTTAGTTATTTGCAGTAAATAGATGTTTTTTTCTCCTAAAATATCATTACTAATCAAGTATATTGGCTAGAACTACTATTATTAGAAAGACTACTTAAAAAAAAAAGTATAAATATGAGAAACAAAGTGGATTGGAATCTTATATTTAGGACCGAAATAAAAGTTAAACGAGATCTTATATCAAGGACCAAAGGTAGTATTTAGCAATCATGAATCATCATTACATTCAACAAGATCCTCCCGGTAAGTTTTCTCTTTCACAACAAGCTACTACTCTGCTATATCATTATACTGTGTTTGTAAATGGGATTAACAGTATTGATTAACTATATATATTATAGGATGAATTTGTAGTGTCATATCCTTCACCGGTACTGGCATATCGGCCGCCGCCGACTGTGAGTGCTCCTTCGCCAATGGGGTATCCTTCTAAGGATGATGTTTATTGGGACTCACAACAGCGTTCCGCAGAAGACCATGAGTAGGGGTGATGGCTTCTGAGAGGGATGGTGAGTTCCCAAAATACCTCTGTTTTTAAAATTTTTTTAAAATGAATCTTCATTTCTTTTCCAATTGATCATTACCTGATATTAACTTTGTTTTGTCTCTTTTTCTTCTCTTCATTGCAGTTGTGCTGCTCTCTGCTATTGCTGCTCTCTGGATTATTTGTTCTTGTCAGTCCCTTTATTTGGTTTCATATTTTTTCTCACACAATTTTTGTACTCCTCATAATAATAACATAAAGGATTTGTTCCTTTGTAATAAGTATTATATCCACATTCTTGGAATTGAATTCAATTTGAGTTACGAAATTACCAAACCCAGTTTTGTGCTTTTTCTCAAGAGTTTAAGGATAAGAAACAAACAATCTCTTTTAAGTCCAAAACAAAAAGCTGTTAACAATCTAATTATAAAAATATATAATATCAAAATTATCTAAATAGAAAAAGGGTTAAATCAAGATAGCTCATATTCAATGGACACTTTCCATATATATTCGCTTGAGAAGAATTATAGTTCGAAGTGTACATTAAAATAACAGCGATATATGCAGAAACTAATTTGAGTATTTTAATATTTTTTCTCTCGTACAATTTTGTACTTCTCAGAATAAGATTGTAAAGGGATGTGTTCCTTGTAATAAGTGCTTCGCCGGTCATAATTAATTAATTTGAGTATATTAAAGATGTTAGTTAAATTAGTTAATATGATTTTTTTTCTAAAACATACTAAGTATTTTTCTTAATTCCCTATTAGCGGAGGAATATCAATGAGATTAATTTAAAAAAAAATTAATAAATATTTAAAATAGGTCTTATATATAAAACTAAAATAAACTCTTAAATTAGGTTATATATTAAAAACTAAAAGAGTATTATATTCACATTCTTGAAACTATATACAAGTTATGAAATTATCAAACTCAGTTTTACGCTCTTTTTCAAGCGTTCAAGGATGAGGAACAAACAATCTCTTTCACGTCCAAAATAGAAAATGGTTAACAATTTAATTATAAAAATATATAATATCAAAATTATCTAAATGAGAAAAGGGTTCAATCTAAATAGTTCATATCAATGGTCACCTTCCATACATATATATATATATATATATAATTCAAGTTCAAACTGTACATTAAGATGGCATCGATAGATATGCAACAAACTAGTACCACAGGCATAAGTAAATGTAATAATTTTTTAGGATTAAGTTGTAATTTTCATTCTGATCTTATCTTTCGGGTGTAATTTTGCCTCTCATATTTTTAGTGATACAATTTTGACCTTGTTCTTTTTCTATACAATTTAAATATTAGAAACAAAATTAACGCACCTCAAAAATAAAAGATAAAGAGAAAAATTGCACTTCAAAAATAAGATCAGCGGCAAAATTGCGCTATTGAAAGATCAGAGGCAAAATTATGCGTTAAAAACAAGATCAGGGTGAAGATTGCACTTTATCCCTATTTTTTATCGACAAAGTAAATGTAACCTAGATTCACAATCTTTTAGCATCTAAAATATACAAAGAAAATTGGCATATATATGTTGATCTTTGTTAAAAATGTTGTAATGAAATAGCGTTTCTTGTCTTGTGAATTGCAGGTAGCAAAATCAATTGGTCAGGTTTGGCCTCTTCATAAATGCCTAAACTTTACTGCTTTCTCACGTCCAAGTAATTCCCCAAAATGCTCTGTTACTACTTCCTTGATCTTATAGCTGATGCCACCTAATGGGACGAAATAATTTGTTGTCTTTATAAATGGAGGGAGTAACTGAGTTGTCTTTGGTCATCATCATCAATGGTTTTTTCCCCTCCTTCTCATGGTCTGCCTCTTTATCTTTTTTGTGTCCCCTGGGCAAATAAATACAGGGAAACAGAGCAAGAAGCAGCCTTATAAAGGCTATTAACATTCATATTTCTTCACGCGCTTTCACAATATTATTCGAACCTTCCATTAAGCTACCTTAGCCGCCGCCGCCAGCCCATATGTATCTGTGTGCGTGTAACTTAACAATCTCCTTCTCAAAATCCTTCATTATCATATTTCTATTTCGTCTCTGCCTTTCTGTTCCTGCCATCAATATTTATTTATGAACATTGCTTTCCGGATTTATTTATAACGCCCAAATCACCAAAGTACGTTGAAGTTGCATATGGTGGACCCCGGCGAATAAAGATACTCACGGAATGATTCCTCTATTGTCTGCATCTTCGGTTCTCATTTCAAATCGTAAAGGCACAGTTGATAATATTGTCAACTTTGAGAGGGAAATTCAGAACATTAGCAGCAGCCTTTGACCTGTAAAGGTCGATCCCTTTCCACCATCCGTCGCTCTGTCCGCCTTTCCCGCAGCTCCACACTGTTTCATAGCGCCTCCCTATACCTATATATTTGTGCTTTCAGATCGATAGCTCTCATATACCGTCTACTTTTTCGTCATACATCAATACTCAATCATTATATTATACCAACCATGAATATATATCATGTCAGATTCTTGCAACCATGATCATCATTACAATCAGCAAGATCCTCCAGGTAAGTTTTCTCTTTCACAACAAGCTACCACTCTGCTGTATCATTATATTGTGTTTGTAACTGGGATTAACAGTATTAATTAATGAGATTATATACGTTATATGATGAATTAGCAGTGTCATATCCTTCACCAATGATGGCATATCCGCCACACCGCCGCTGTGAGTGCTCCTCCACCAATGGGGTATCCTTCGAAGGATGATGTTTCTTGGGATCCAAAACAGAGTGTTCCACAAAAGACCACAAGAAGGGGTGATGGCTTCTGGGAGGGATGGTAGTTCGCAAAATATTTCTGTTTTTTTAGTGTTTTTTTCAATGAATTCTTATTGGTTTCTTCATTTCTCTTCAAATTGACTGGTCCCTAATATTAATTTGTCTCTTTTTTCTCTTCTTCATTGCAGTTGTGCTGCTCTCTGCTGTTGTTGTTGCATTTTGGATTGCTGCTTTTGATTGCTTTCTCTGTTTTTTGTTCTTGTTAGTTCCTTTTGTTTTATATTTTTTTCTCATATACAATTTTTGTACTGCTCATAATAATAATGTAAAGGGGCGTATTTCTTGTAAGGGAGTGTTTAGATAGAAACAAAATCATGATTTTAAATGTGCTTTTACGATATACGAAGTAAATATGTAGAAGAGTTTGCCTTGATTTGCAGAAAAATGCTTCTGGGGTTACCCAAACACTCCCTAAGTATTATGTTCACATTCTTGGAACTGAATTCAACTTATAAATTACAAAATTACCAAACCCAGTTCTATGCTTATTCTCAAGAGTTCAAGGATGAGGAACAAACAATCTCTTTCAAGTCCAAAACAGAAAATTGTTAGCAATCTACTTATCAAAATATAAAATATTAAAATTATCTAAATGAAAAAGGTGTTAAATCTAGATAATTTATATCAATGGACACCTTTCATTTATATTCCTAGAGAATTCAAGTCCGGAATGTTTAATCTTCAGGGGTGTTTGGATTGATCAATATGTGCTTTTAAAAGCTTTTTTTTTTTTTCAAATCAAGACAAACTTCCTCACATATTTACTTTTTTATATGGCAAAAACACCTTTAAAAAATCATGATTTTGTTTCTCCTCAAAGACCCCAATTTAAAATGTTGCAATGAAATAGCGTTGTTTTTTTTTGTGAAGGTAGCAAAATTTTCTAGAATACAATCTGTACCTGAATATCTTCTTTGATATAAATCCTTGATCCTTGAAAACCTTTGGAATGTTCATTCCATTCTTCCAGAACAATGAAGCCGCCTATATAGTGACAGATT
>NW_021634185.1:0-89155 GCF_004799145.2 Neltuma alba | reverse complement strand
AACTCATTGCTTCTCCACCAGATCATGAACACCACGTCGTGTTGAGGGATAAATTACTCTTCTTGCAGGTATGTTTAAAGGTTAAAACTTTACAGCCAAGTGGGCTTTTCATGAATGGGATCAAATCTTAAATTATACACCCTTTAGTGTGTGTGTGTTTTGTTTAGGAGCTTCTTTATGCGAAATGCATTTCTGAGGAAGAGTATACCATTCTTCGAAGAGGCCGTTGCTTCAGAGATTGGCAGTTCAAGGCGCTGAGATTGAAGCCCGAGATGTGATCGTGTCCGGATCGAAAGAGATGAAGGAGAGTTCAGAAGAAGAATGGTCGGTGATTGACTTGAAGGACGAGCAATCATTTATGAACAAAGAGAACATAAATTCAAAGATCAAATCAAAGAATATTAAAGGAGCATCCTCTGTTTTTGGCTTCGTTTCTGCTTACAAACCTGGAAAACAGAACAGAGAAGAGCATATTCGAATCCCCTTCTTTGGGTATGGATTCAAGGAACGAACCAATGAGTCCAAAGGGCAAACAGAGCTCGATTCTTATGGAGGAAAGTGGACCCCCGGAAACCATGAAGGAAGCTCTGGTGCAGAAAAGCTGAAGAGGAAGCCATTCAAAAGTCTGTTTCAGAAGGAACAGAGAGATGGCCCTGAAGCAACAAAAAAGCATCAATGGGGTTTTGATGGGTTCAAAAAATGGAAGAAAAGTGAATCAGAAGATGAAGCACCTTCATCTCAAGGTACCATAAGAACCCTTGGGGAAGGACCAGACACCAAGCTAATTAAGAAGAAATTGCATTCTGATGGCGCCCCATCTGATTTTTTCATTGATAAGGTTTGATGGGGGTCTACCATTTTCATCAAAATCTCTGAATCCCGTACTTTTTCTGCTTGTTGAACCAATTATTGTCTGTGATGAACAGGTTTTGGGGGAGAGGATAAAGAAAGAACTGTCAAGAATCCAGACAGAACTGAGTACTACAAACCCAAGTCTTCAATTTTCGTATGTATTCTCAACGATAATCCATTTTCATTGTTTTTTGAATTTGAAATATATAGTACTTGTTTTCTGATTTGGGGTCGCATGAACAGGAATGATCAAATGGAAGAGATTTCAACAAAACTTCCTGTGGATAAGGCCGAGTTGAAAAACTACTTTCCAAAGTAAGTGAACAAACTTAGCTGTTAATTTTATGCTTTAGCTTACCATCCCATGCGATCTGAACAATATTAAAAGAAAATATGCTTAAGCCGTCTTGAAATAAAATATGAGCACTAGTGGCTGCGGTATTGCTCAGTTATATCATTAGCTAGTACTCGTCCGGTCTAAATGTAAGACTCTTATATACACTAGTATAAGGGTCTTACATTTAGGACCAGAGGAGTATATTATTACTTTATCTTTTTATTGGGCTTTTGAGCTGAATTCTATACCATTTACTTTTTGGGCTGTTTGGTTAGGTCGTTCTTTGAAGTTAATATATGAAAATTATCCACTTCAGGGTATATATATTTTTAAACTGCAAAGTCAAACTTTGTGACTCTTCATACCCTTAGTGGTTGTAACAATTATCCTCATGAAATTCATATTGCATAACTTACTATTCATACTGTCGGTGTTGCGAACCATTTCCAAAATACTACAAAGGGTTGCCTCTATAAACGTAAGAGCTGCCATCCCCAGCTAACCAAACAAATCAAGTTGGGTTACTTCCGATAAATAAATAAAGTGCAGCTATATATGCAAACAAATTTACATCCCCCCCCCCCCAAATCTTGTCAACCTGGATTTTTTTTTTTTTTCATGTCTTTGTGAGGGTAACAACCCTTCCCACATCTTCAATCACATAAATTTTCTTATTTTGGAATTGAGTTTCTATCCACATGGGCATCTACATTAGAATAATTGCTGATTACATAAAGTGGAGCTTTGCGAACTTAGATTTTGTGAAGGAGTGAAAGCAAAATATTCCCATATTGATACATGAATTGGCAAAGAAACTTAAAACAGTGAAATGCCAATAGTACGGGGAAATGGTATTAGACCAAATGTTGAGTCCAAGCTAATTGAAAATATGTTAAGAAGTGAAACCTTGGCATCACAACGTTATGGATTGAACTGTAAAAGGGGATGTTTGCATTAATCCTGCACGACATGAATGCTTGTGCCTAGCTTGGCAAATGTAAAGATTGAAATGTTCATATATGCTCATGCATGCGTTGCAATTAAGCCATATTATGGTAGCAGCAGATTCAATGATTACTTGTTCATGAACTTATTGTAGCCGCCATTGCCAGAATCTCAATTTCAAAATAAGAAAATATATTCCGGTTTAAGATGCGGGAAGATTTTGTCATACATGCAAGACTTGTAGAAACCAAATCCATATATAGCTTCATTTTGTAGATGATAGTAACCCAACTTCAATTTATTGGATATATGGATTATAACAGAGTTCGATGTCACTTCTAACCTTTTCCCAATCCGTTGGATCACCTCACATCCACTCTCATTTTACACTAAAGATTTTTATCATATCATTTCTCATTTATTGATAGCCACCAACAGTGTTGGAATCAGATGCTAAACATTGGTTATGAAAGTCAATAAGATGCCCCCTCTTCACCCGAAAAAGTAGCCACTTGTCTGAAATAATTTTTATCACACTTTCTTCCATGTACTAAGTCATACCATGCATAGTTTATAAAGTATTATTATATCAGATATATTTGAATTTTGTACAGTTTATATAAATTGTTATTATATCTGATATATTTAAGTTATGCGAAGGTCTTGGTGTGAAAAATACGGAGATGTAGTGTTGGAAGTGGTGAAGAAAGAATTCAAAGAGCATGTTGGAGAAATGGAAAACATGCGAAGCAATGCCAAAGAAAAGCACAGCACCAACACAAAGCGCTGGACAACCTTTGATGAAGATGGCGAAAACTTACACCCAAACCTTTTTGCTCATCATCAAGATAATAATAATAATAACTCATTCCGCAGCAGCAACATCAATCCATTTTCTCATGGGAAGTGGAACTGAATGATTGAGCATGAATAAACTTCCTCTGTGACCATACCATATCTTCATGGTTAGGCACACCAAGAGGACTTGTAACTATCTATATTATGTAGCTGGTCAAAAAAAAAAAAAAAACTACTTATATTATGTATCTATATTCT
The DNA here is from genome assembly GCF_004799145.2 of Neltuma alba. Lineage (NCBI taxonomy): Eukaryota > Viridiplantae > Streptophyta > Magnoliopsida > Fabales > Fabaceae > Neltuma > Neltuma alba. Next base: position 85,965 of record NW_021634185.1, on the reverse strand, counting down.
ATTGTAGAAACCAAAGAAGAACTTTGTTTCTTCCAAGTAAAGGAATCCAAATTCCTCTTGTCCTATGGACGCATTTATTTCCCATCTTTAGTCGGATCATCTGTTCATATCAACTTTTCCATAAATTGAGTTTACACTCATCAACCATGTTTGGCTGCTCTTCCTTTTCACAATCCGAAATTTTCTTTCCTAACCCCAGTTTTCCAAATGCCCTTCAAAATTGGATTTTCTATCCTAAGTTTTTGCCCCCATCACCGAAATTTTCTATCCTAAGTTTTTCTATCCTAAATTGAATTTTCAAAATTGGATTTTCTATCCAATGTGAATTTCCAAAGGCAGTAATTTCCATACATTTTACCCCCATCACCGCACCGAAACGCATATGCAAACACAAAAAAGGTCCACCCTGAAATTACAAGTGGATTTCCTGGGCTCCTGCATTCCTTGAAGTAAATTTCTATGTAACTACAAGTTCTTTAGGAAAATCATAACAAGATTCAGTTACAATCTCGTACTAATAGGATGCATTAGGAGCATCATTACCAAGGAGAAGAAATGAAGCTAATATTTACATGCATATGTACAACATCAGCGAGACAATGCTTCTGTGATTGAGGCAGAAGACTCGGTGAACCGTCCTCCACAAACATTGCCACAACAGAGAGGACACGCATACCCTGGTATGAGGAGAAGGGTAAAGATTATAGATACTGGGAAAGAATATAAAAGAATGACGAATCAAGTTTTAGTGACAATACCCATGTAATTTCCTTAGGCCACTTCCGTGTTTGAAGCAGAAGACCCGGTGAACCCTCCTCCACAAACATTCCCACGACAGAGAGGACATATACTGGTGAATAAGGGGAAAAAAGATTATTGACATAATGGGAATTAAGAAAGAATATAAAAGAACGAGGAATCAAGTTTCAATGACAATACCCATGTATTTCCTTAAGCCACTTATCAACGCATGCCATGTGGAATTCATGATTGCAAGGCAGAACACGAATTTTGTCCCCTTCTTCATACTCCACCAGGCATATATGGCATCTAGCAAGTTGATCATCATAAACAACAGCAGTTGATGAGTAGAACAATTCTCAACTGCTAAACATTGTTTATAGCTATATTGGTGATGATAAGATTTATGGCAAGATTGTTATTTCAATTCTTTGGTTAACGTTGTTACGTTCAACTGTTTGTTTCTGCTAGATATGTTCAATTCTATGACAAATTTCAAGCTATTTTTCATCTTGTATATATCTTACAATGCGGTACCATTCACACTATGAAATTTTGACCTTTGGATTGACTATTCGTATTGCCATTTGAGAACTATGTTTCCATCCCTTCAGTTTCAGTTTTATGCTAGACTAATAAACCAATAATAATAAAACCTAACTCAGCCCTCTTGAAAATTAAATTATGACCTCTCATATTTCAAATTTTCATAAGCATTGATTTTGTGCCTTTTGGTGAGTTGTAGTTGTACTGCATCAAATTAGGCTATTATGAAATTCAAGACGAGCAATGTGTAGGATACAAGCTTTGTAAACAAGTCCGTTAATTGAAGGGAAGTTTCTGTCAAAATTGAAACCAGTAGAGTCGATTGTATCAAAACCCTCAAAGGAGGACAACATAATTAGCGTCAAATAAAAACAAAATTCTCAGATCAACTAGAAATTGTCGGATGCACTTAGAAAGTTGTAATTGACCTGCTAAATAACCATATTCACAAAGACAAAGAACCCCACCCCCAAAACAAAACAAGGAAAGGGTTCTAATTTGACTTGATTTGTGCGCACTTATTGATTTGTGGTAATTTCACAGTTGAAACTTGAAACAATGAGACTTACTGTTCAGTATTACTAACACCATCAGCTGTGCCAACCGTTTTGTGACACTTCAGAGGGAAAGCATCAACAACTGACTCTGGCGCTGGGAGAGAGGCCACAGATAGTGAAAATGGCGTGGGTTGGCGATGAACTTCATCTAAAAACTGCAGCCAATAGATAAATTGCCGACATTTACAAATCAGACTCTTTACACTTGAATAGAATATGGATATGTTAAAACCATTATATAATCTATTGATGAAACTCAAGTTTTATGGCTGCACAAAGCATGCTAACTGAAAAGAACTAACAGCTTGATAAACTCAGCAGGCTTCACTTGCATAATATCAGAGAGGCTTCGATTTAAGTTACTATCGCACAATGTAGATCACTTAATATTAGTGGATCACAGCTTGATTTTATATCCTATAAAGAGTAAACTAGCCACAAACAAAAAGGTTGAAAGTGATAGCGACCCACTTTTACATGGGAGGTTATCTTTACACAACCAGTCAACCTAAATATTCATGATGACATGAACTCAAGCATATTGCAATTTTTAAAATATAGAACAGAATTTTCTGATTCAATTGAAGTGTCATTCTATTGGAGTTTCAATTGTATCTTAATGAACAGGATAGAGATAGGCATGTCACTCGTCTTGATCTCCACAGTGAAACAACAGAAAATATAGAACATTTAATCCACTGCTGTATGAACCCTAACCAACACAATGAGTAGAAAAGGGATTAAGGTGCAAATTTGCTCTGGATGTTTTCACTTAAGAGCGCTAGGTACCCGAAAGTTTTTTTTTTTGGAGCAAATTTACCCTGAAAATTTAAAATCATAGCAATATTGCTCCATTCCGTTAAAAATGTCATGTTAGCTTTTTAACGGTATGAGGCAATATTGCTCTGATTTTAAACTTCTAGGGAAAATTTGCTCTGAAAAAAACTTTTAGGTGACCAGCACTCCTAAGTGAAAACTTTTAGGGCAAATTTGCATCTTAACCCTACCCCATAAGTGAAACATTTATATTAAGCTAGAATGAAAAGGTGCAAACTTGATAAATAGACGTGAATTTGCAGGGTTAGCATGCCAAAATATAAAGTTAGACAAGCAAGAGTTTACTAAGCATCGTATAGATGTCTAGTATTAGAAAGAAAACAAAAAAGGGAAATGCTTCTCCTGAAAAAGGTCATGAACACAACAGCCCAAGATAGCAACAAAAAGGGCCAAAAATAGTTAAAGAAACCCAAAAAACATGTAGAATGAATTATCATGAAATAAGACTGTGGAAGATGCGACTGAATGTTGGGTACAGAAATTAAAGGCTGAAATAAAATAAGCAAGCAAACCAAGATGCAGAGATCAAACCGATTCAGAGCTCCCCCCCCCGGGGGCCCTGGCCCCAAAAAAAAAGAAAAAAGAAAAAAAAAGAATAGGGTCTACAGCTTAAATGAATTGCAACTTAAGCTAACATATTTGAGACTTGAGAGATGGATACAACCTCAAATAAAGCTTCTGCAAGCATGACTATTCTTGACATGCTAGCTCGAGTATTAGATTCCTCAGTCATGGAGAAAGGCTCACAGAAACACCTGCCATCAGGGTGGAGTCCTAATGGACAAGAATTAGTCCACCGATCTGTTTCATTAAGGCCGTCACGAAGTCTTTCCCAGATCTATATACACAAGGGAACCAAAATCCAGCTATCTAAGTCAAGTGGGTAAGCAAAGCGATTACAAGCATTCTATGCTAAAAATATTGAGAATCACCTGGGATCTTGAGTGCAGCATTCGTGCATTAGATCTGCGGATTCTACTGCCAAGATATTCAAAATCCTCTCCAACCTCATCATTTGAGAAACCACTGCTCAAATCAAGAAACCATTGGTCTTGAGATGCTATATCATCAGGATCACCAGCTGAGAAGACAATGGTTGGAGAAATACGAAACCTTCTCGAACTACGATTTGAAAAAGCATCCCAAAATGGTCTCCTACCATTTCTCCTGGTACTACGATCAATGGCATCAGTGTTGCTATAAGACAAAGTATTGGAAGATATAGTAACCACGTCAACATGAAGCACACCCTCATTCACATGTCCTCTTTCCCGGTCGGGAACAAGAAACCCTAAACTTGGAGGAATTGTTTCTTCGTGAGATTCATTTTCTTGCAACAGAGAAGTTACTGGCAGATCTGCACCTTGAGAACTGGGACTTGAATCAGAATTCTGGGAAGCTATAGCTGCACTGCTATGACTCTCGACATAATGTTCATGAGAACCGGAGTCTTCAAACACTTGAGGGGATGAACTCCTTAGATGCAATGTCTCATGAGATATTGGACGGATACTACTATCCTCTAAATTATCAATATTATTAACTGCATCCTTGTTAGCAGAACTATTTACAGAGACTGGATCTGAAGACTTTTGTTCTACAAATGAAGGACTAGCTGTGTCGCTGCTATCCCTATAAGATTCATTATAACTATGATCAGTACTCACCTCATAAGGAGGAACTAACTCCTTTCTTTTAAACAAACACTCCCTCTGATTGCTGGTTGCAACACTTCTGGAAGAATCTTGAAGATTAGCATTCTCACAGGATTGAATACTGCTGCCAAAGGAGGTTCCAGTTTGAGCATGTGAGCGGCTAATTCCAGCTTCTGTTGAATGTGATAAAGACGATTCCTCTGTAACTTTCTGAACTTGATCATTAAAGTCTGTAGCAGAGTCTACTAGAAGTTCAGTTGGATGATCTTCAATCTAAAATCAAAAATACAAGCAAATACTTCCGGCATCAATCTCTCTCAGTACCTCACAATAGGATTCCCTCAAAATTTTCACTTTGTTCAGACCAGTTAACATGGTTCAGCGCAGAAATTCAAGCTCGAAACTACTATGTTTCTACAAGCTTGTCATTAATGCACAATAGGATATCAACCAAGGGACCCTTATAATAAAACATAAATTTAGTGTGAGTACGAAGGAATACCATTATAAAATAAATGGAGCAAGAGTTCGATTAAAAATCTAGAATCATGTGAAAAAATAATTTTTAGAGCTTCAGAGATTTAGATCATTCAGTGAATTCAATCAATTTAAGGATACAATATCTCAAATCCCAACAGAAATCACTAATATAGTTACATACAGAGTTCAACCAAAAATAGATTCCATCCTACTTCAACTGCATATCGTTGAACCTCTATGTAATTTTTCTCACGACGTATTCCAGCAATCATGAACATACGATTTCGACCTGATTACCCAATTCAGAAACAAGCGGATTATAATACTCCCCCATGACATCAACCAACAGAGAACGAATTCACTCATCCAAGATCAGGATGATACAGGATCATTTAAAGTATTAAAACACAAATGATTTCGGAAATCATTTTAGTTCATCTGAACAGCCTCGGGGATCGCCAAGTTGCACTATCAACTAAATAAGCCCAATCGAAAATTGGGTCAAACTGACTAATCTCGAATCCATCAAGCCCACCAATACAAAGTCGTTGCCAAGGAAAAATTTGCGTATAAACGGGGTGGGTATTAGGGAAATAGGGCAGAATGAACAGTGGGAAACGTGTACCTCATAAGTAGCGCGAGAAGTAGATGCACCGCAGGGAAGAAGAGAGGAAAGACTGAAGCGTTTGGTGTGGTTGACTCGCCGAGAAGAAGGCCGAGAAACGTGTCGACTATTGGTACTACCCATGTTTGGGAGAGATAGTGAGGAAGAAGAGAGATGGAGGAAAAGAAAAATTGCAGAAAGAGAATGAAGGAGAGAGAAGGAGAGGGAGAGATGGTAATGGCGGCCAGAGAAGTGAACAGTGCCCCGCTGACGTTGAAATGGAAGGCGACCGACTAGGAGCGTTTAATTTAAATTGAATTTTTTTTATTTTGTGGACATTTCGGACAAGCAACTACCGCGCAATTTTCAACTTAACTAGATTTTATGCACCGTATTATGCACGGCAACGTTCACTTTTGTTCAGTTGAGGGGAGAGGGAGCAGAAAAGACGTTAGAAAAATCCTTGTAAAAACTTAGAATGGTTGAAATGATCTAAATTTGAGCGCTTATGATCTTTAAATGCAAAATATTTTTCAATGTGTGTAAATAATTTTTGAATTAATGATTATTACATATTATTGATAATATGTTATACACAATAAAAAAAAGTTATACGCACGAATCATAATTGTATTTATTTAAATTTAAGTTTTTTTAACCAATTAAGTTTTTGAATATAGGCCTTTAACCAAATTACTCAAGACTTTAATGAATTTAATTGTATCAAAAAATTGTAAATTAAAATAAAATATAGGAAAAAGAGAAGAATAAGTAAAAGGGTTAAGGATGATTTTTTGTGTGAATGTATCCGAAATAAACAATATCATCCTGACTATTAAAAAATAAATATTAACGATTAAAAAAACTAATGCTAACTATTAATGTTTATAAACAAGCGACATTTTTGTACTAAGACGAAAAAAGAGTTCAGATAATCATGGCTCTTTTGCAAATAGTTTAACCAAAGCCAATCTTAAGCCTAAGTAAAATTAATAACAACTTTGGATCTCACATTTTCATGTGACTCAAACTTCCCTTCATTTTCCTTCAATCAACTGTGCGGAATAAGAATTAATGAATATTAAAATATTTAAATAAATATTTATTTTTTTGAATAAATAATAATTTTTAAAAATATAAATAGAATTGTATATATAGGAATAACTAAAAATTTGTCTGATTTTGGAAAAATACTTTTTAATTAAAAAATAATTCCATTATAAATAAAGAAAAAATTGTTAATACAACTAGACGATTAATAATAAATTGTACAGAACTAAATTAAAATAAATAATTAAATTGAAAATATTAAAATTAATTATAGACAATTCACACAGACCATCTAAAAATGAAAAATTATAACTTTATAAAATATTGAATATTAAGAATTTATTTTTTTAATCCAATAGTGGGGATCGGATAAGGAAAAGTCAAAAAAACAGGGAGCATCCAAATCCATTATTATGATCGATGAAACTTTTTAAACTTCTAACGTATTATAGGGGCATAGACTATTGACTTTGTGGAACCAATATTTGTCTTCTTTCCTTTTCCTTTTTAAAAAAAAAGTTACCAATAGAGTAAAACATTACTAAAAAAATATTAATCGGTGCCCCAGCCCAATAATAGTTGAAAGGGTTCAGGTTAGTTAAGAACAATAATATAATATTTATATTAATATAAATTTTTTTAAGAAAAATCAAATTCCATGTTATCATAATTTTTAAAAATAAATTGCATAATTTGTTTCTTAATTCCATTGGACTTATATAGACCTATTCCGTATTTCAAAACCTTATTTTAATTTTACAGAAATTCCTTAAATTTTAGACTATTTTTTAATTGGAGACCAAAATCCTTTGTACGAAAGAATAAGTTTACATTTTATTGTAGCTTGAAATTTAAATACATTAATTTTGAAATGTAGAAAAATATCTATTAGTGTTAAGAATAAAAATAAATTTATTTCCTATCAAATGTTATTCACATTGAAGATGCCGTGTCCCGCGCCCAAATCACATCTAAGAAACGACATTTTATGGAATCAAATTTCTTTTCTTTCATTCTCTCACAGACAAAACAAAAAACGTAGATTGCTGTCTTGTGAATTGTTGGGATTTGCAGATCTTGTGAAAATATTAAAAGTTTTATGTAAAATACTCTTCTAATCCTAGATATAAAACTCATTTTATAATGTAAATTGTATTATAAAATGAATCTTATATTTAGAACTAAAAGAATATTAATTAAGAATATACAAATAAACTAGAAAACTTTGCAGTGGTAATTATTAAAATTATATTTCTAGACATATACTATGATATTAAAATTTATTTAAATTACAATACATAAATGCATAATAATATAAAAAATAAAAGAAATATTATACTATGTGTAAAAACTTATATATAATAGAAATGGTAGAATATGTACTTGATAAGATCATATTTTTAAGTTTTTAATTAAATAATGCATAAAAGAATTCATTTGTTATATAAAATTTTATGTAACCTTTTCAACATTAATAATCAAATTAATGCTAAGAAGTACATTTAGTTTTTTTGTTTATATTTTTATAGTTATTTAACTTTTTTTTTTGCCCGAATAGTACGTTATATAATTGCGTAAAGAAACAGTACAAGTCTGAGTCAACTTTTTTTTTGGGGGATAAATAAGTCTTGAGTCAGTGTTCATTAGAATATTGAACTACAAAAAGAAGTTTTGGCCGGAAAATTACAGGCAGAAGTGACCGATGATAAAAAGTGAAAAAAAACTACACATCCGGTCCTAAGGAACTTTTTCGGTGGCGGGATCTGAAATTTTATATAAATCATTTTGGGAAAAAAAAAATTCCTTCGGTCCTAAATATAAGACTCTTTTTTTAGTACAAATTATACTACAAAAAAAATTTTACATTTAAAACCGGACTAGTAATTACAGATATCGTCAAACATATGACACTCGTGCATTAATGAATCCCTTTAAGGGTAGGGGTTGAAAGTTGAAAATTGAAAATTCATACAAGTCTTTTTTTTAAAAAAAAAAAATCCCAGTGTGATAAAAATAATTCATAACACTGTCCCACAAGTTCAAAACATCATCAAGATGATAGGTTTTCTGTCAATGTTAAATGTAGATTAGTCCCAGAAGTATTCATCTCGGAACGCTGCGTATCTGGAAATTTTTTTGGATTTTCAGCAATTTTACCTTTTGCTGTTAGACTGTAAAAATAATGAAATTGATCATTAACATTTTTAATTGCTACGATTTTAAATTCTTATAACAATATTGAACCCAGAAATCTTCCAAGACAAATTTACATCTTAACTCTTTTCTTTAGGAGGAAGAAGAAGAGATAAAAGCACATGACAGAGGCCAGGGTCGAGGTTCCTAATGATTAAGATGAGAATGGTTCGATCATGAAGAGTAGGGATTATGATGACGATATGCGTGGAATCAGCCAATCAGGCTTCTTCAGTTCAAAACTCAGCCTCGTGATTGGCCAAAACAAATGGGGGCTGGCAGATCTTCTTGTTGAATCTTGGTTGCTCAAATGGTTAACATGAGAGGAAAGGAAAGGTATTCTACAGAGACCAGAGGACAGAAAGAAACTTGTATAATTTCCTGTGTACTAGTTCTGTTGGAGCTGCTCTTGGGCTCCCTTTTGGCGCAACAGAAGCTATTTTATTTGCGGCTTTATCCTTGATTCATCATTCCTGTTGCTATAACTGAGATCAGAGGAGCTGAGCACTGAAAAGATAATCACATATTTGATATCTTCATAGATGAAACCAGGAGAAATCCATTCATGACTATTATTGTCATTCTTTCTCGCCATTCTAAGAAGACAACTGTATAAGAACGATCTGATTCAAATGAGCTAATTGAATAAGTTAAAAGGGTTCTGTAAGAAGCAACAGCAGCAAGCCTTCAGTGAAAGTTTGACAGATTAACAGTTTATTTACAGTGCTTTAACTTTATGCCCATGGAAATAGGACTACAATGCATCAATTATGTGTAACCCCTGTACAACTCACACGATTCCATCCTGCTTTGCCAATAATAATGAGAAAAATTGCTTCAAGATTATGATAAGAATCTCTTTAGAGTCATGGCAACTCACTGTTCTTTCCCCATCCTCCTCAGAAACAAGGCTTAGCATCAATCAGTAAAATCAGCAGCTGGAAGGCACTTTCTGTCTGATGCTTGAATATATATATATATGTATGTATGTATGTATGTATGTATATGTACATAACCGCTCAAAGGAAAAGAAAACAGCAGCTTCACAGGGAATCTTTCTATCCTTCTAACAGAGCTCTTAGATGCTGGAGTCCCTCAGCTGAAATGCTTCTCCTGACTCTTGACCTTTCTACCACCACAGGGGGCGGCGGATCTGCATGGAAACAGACCATCACAACGGTTAAGTTGTCTGTTGATCCTCTCTTCATGGCTTCCCCTACCATTTCCTTGCAGCATAGTTTCACATCATTGTGCTTTCGAAGCCGCCTCCTAGCAAAATCAATGGCATTTTGGCTGGTAAATACATCCCAGATTCCATCACACCCAATTATCAAGAACTCGTCTTCTTTAGTTAATGTCATCAATTTAAGTTCTGGCTCAGCGGTCAATGGCCCTCCTTGTCCTCTTTCACTCATTTCCTTCATTCCTTTGAGGTGCCAGTCGCCTAGAGCACGCGTGACACCAAGTTTGCCATTCAGGTAACCATCATCATCAATAAATCCACCTAAGGATTCAATCCTCGTCCTTTCTTTCGTACACAAGGGTCTATGATCTTTGGACATTTCTATAGCCCCTCCACATCGGGACAACACTGCCCTGCAGTCTCCGGCATTGGCTACAAGCAAAGACCTGTACCACAAAATGATGGCATTCCTTTTTAAAATTAATCTCATTCAAATGATGCTTCCATAATCAGTACTCAACCATATGTATGTTTCCCTTCTAACTTTTTAAAACAAGAACAGAATTTGCTTTTCATTCTCAGAGTCCCTTCTCATTTCAAATTCTTTTAATTCTGTCGACAAAAAGGCTCCTAAAAGTAAACGAATCAAGATTGCTGCTACTCAGCATCCGATGGAGAGGGGGGAGGGGGCACAGAGTGCAAATACAACAAGAAATTCTCAAAGCCAAGATATAAAACTCAGCATTTGCTAGGATCTGTTTCTTTTAAGTGTGCCATGCAATTGAGGGAGTAAAATGAATGTGATTAACTGCTGATGAGATATTTTACCTTCAATTTGATAAATAGAAAGACAATATTAGCACTGGTTAACTGCTAATGAGATATTTTACTTTTAATTTGATAAATAGAAAGACAATATTAGCATTGTTATGAACACAAAAGAACAGCGGAGACAGTTGCTCACCTGCCATGTACAATGGCGGTTAGTGCAGTTGTACCAGAAGGCATGCAAGACTCAAGAGAACAAGACTTTGCAAATGCAGCATCAGTCTCCAAGAATGACCTTGTGACTACCTTCTCCATCTCCAAGGGAAAGTCAGCATCTTCAACAATCAGTCTTGGCAGATAATCACGGACAAATTTTGCAGCACTCTCACCATCATGTCCATCAAATACCTGCACATCAAGTTTTTTAGCCATTACATGTCAAAATCTGACCAAAGGGTGCATATTCTGCAAGATAAAAAGAACAAAAGAACTAATAGTGTTTGAGTCAAGTGGAAGAAACTCTATTTTCCTTAAGTGAGGTGAGAGTTCAAATCTTATAAATGGAAAAAAATCATAATGGGAAAGTAAATTAATTTCCCCCAATTACTGAATGCTTCCTTGCGTTCTTCTAATTGGTTTTATCGACACACGCAGACTAGTTAGATATTTTGTTTCAGTGCATATGTAAAATAACAAGGGAGAATTACAATCAAGTCCCAAGGAAAAGAAATAATTACTAAAAAGTCCCAATAACAACCTAAGCAGCCTGTAATGACTAGTTCTAGAGTAGAGAATAACAACCTCTAAAACTTGTTTTGTAATTTTTTTTCCTTCCTTAGAACCTCGTAATTCTCCCAAATAGCAACCATGTTTCTAATTAACTCTTTTTATTTAAGGAAAAGGATCATGACAAGAAGAGGGAGAAAGTCCTAGTCTCATCCTTAAAATTTGTTCTTCAAATGGAAAAAAAGAGAGTTTGATGCTCAATCTTTAATCACGTGGTTAATAAATGAAGACCAGCCAGTAATCAATTAGTGGGAGATGTTCATCAAGTGTTAGCTTGGATTCTTAATAATAATATCATATACTGGTGTCTGGTCCCAAACTTCAGGATACATAAAGAGTGTTGAAACTTCCTAATGTTATCACAAAATAAGATGTTGATCAAAGAATGTACTTGAAATTGATGACAGCAACAGAAACTAGTATAATTAGTTAGATGGCTTACTCCATAAAAGGAAACTGCTCCCTCACTGATGACTTTGTACCCAAATTCCTTCGCCATGTCTCCAACACATATGTGGGTGTCCTCCATATAAGGACGATCTCCAATATCTGACCACTCACCAGACCGACGAACAGGGATGAAATTCATCAATGTCTGTCTTTCGTCTCCAATCACTGCATCCTCGCCTATGCTTTCCAGCTGAATGTGCCAAAGGAAGAATGAAAAAGAATTTGAGACAAAATGATGATAATAAGAACCAATAAACAATGAAGAAGAATAAAGCAATTAAACACGTTCAGCATTACTTGAGAGCCATCAAAAGTAAGATCAATCAATCTCAGATACACAATCAGATGAGTTAATTATGGAAATGGACGATACAATTATGAAGAACAAGAAGTGATACAGACTGAACTAAAACTCGAGTAGAAAAGGAAATGCTAACATAAAGAAAGGCAATTTGTATGTCATCCTACTCCCGGAGACATACTAATTCCTAAGATAAACAGCTGTATCTTCAGCAAGACTTTCGTAGTCCCAACCAAGAGATCACAGGACATCACAAGAACAAATTATCATCATAAAATTCGCAAGGACGGGAATCTCACATGGAACAAGAATTATTTAATAGAAATGCGTTCCACATTCCTGTAGCACTAGCACTTAAACTATTACCAGTAGATAGGCATCATGGTACATGTAAGCTGTAGCATATTCCTATTTCATTTATGGAGAAGCTGTTCTTCTGTCAAAGAACATTAAGGAGAATCAATATAACAAAGTCTAAACAACTAGAAGAGAATCTATGACTTGACACAGAAAAGGAAGTGAATAAGCAATAAGGTTAAGCTAAAGTTGGAGGATCGTTTCACGTGAGGAATGCAGTACCAATTGATCTCAACCAAATCAGAAACATTGACTAACTCTAAATAACACCGGACAATAATATATCTAAGACAAACAAAAAAAGACAATACAGCAGCCATCCAATAAAAGGCCTTAACCCAACGAGGAAAAACAAGAAAAATGGCTTCCCATTTGACATGAAGAATCGAAAGAGAAATCAAGAACAAAACTACCAAATCAACAAAGAGAGGATCGGAGAACCGAATACTTACAGGAAATGAATTTCCAACACTTGAAGTTGTCAAAGGAGGTTCCTTTTCCCAGTTCTCCATCTCGGTACGCAAGAAATCACAATGCAAAGGCCATGTCCTCCTTCTGCTCTCATGGGTCTCCATATCTTCACCAACTTGCTCCGCGTCTTGCACGCCCATGGTGACAAACAACTTGCAGGCCTGGAAGAGAAAAAGTTAAGAGATTTGGATATAATTCTGAGTATAATGGAGAGAGAAAAGAAGATTCCGCGAATATGTTGGGAAAAAAAGGAAGGAAGGGAGGTGGTGTGCGAGTGTATAGTAATTTCGAGACAGTGGGAAAAGGATCGCGAATGAGTAAACTTGAGATTTTTTTTAATGAAACGTGGCTGGAAATTGATTGGTTGGGTTGTGTTATAGTATTATTTATGAGGCGACTTTGGTTTTAGTTGTTGGTTACGGTCTCGGACACGTGTCCTTCTCGGTTTTTGGCACCAACCACAATGCTTCTCTTGATATTTTCACGGTAATTTTTTTTCCAGATGGCAAAAAAGAAATAAAATATTAAAATACAAAAGAAATGAATATTTCCATGTTTATAATCTCAGGCTAAAGATCTCTAAACAGTGAACAGAACCTCTTTTTTTTTGGTTCCATCCTCTTTCTTTTTTTTTTAATTATTTATTTTTTCTTTTTTAATTATTTCAATAGTTTAGATTTTAATTTTATATAAACTATTTATAAAAAGATTTTAAAAATATTTAGCGCATTTACAATCCATTAGAATTAAATTTTAATATTAGTTTGTAATTTATTATTTATTTATTTTTATAATTTAATATATTAATAATAGTTTTAAAAAATTTAAATTTGAAATGTTAAAATGTCAATCTAATGATTAAAAAGAAAGAGAAGAGAAGAAGATGAAAAAGAAAGAAGAGAAGTTCCAAACCACTCGCTATGCAGGAAATTTTACGTTTTCCACGCAAGTAAGGGAATCCCAAAACTTCTTCTTTTGGGGGAAAAAAAATCCCCAGACACTTCTAGGATTGAGAGAGTTAGTGAAAACTGAAAATGTTAGGTTTTTTTTTTTTAATCTGATAGAGAAGGGATTAATATGATCAAATAATATAGGTTAATTTTATATTTTAAAATTGATTGATGATAATTTAATCTATTTGGTTGACTTTTAACGGACTTTTTAGGTTGATTCCGATATTACAAACTGAACCAAAAATTATTTTAATAATTTTCGATCAAAACCAATATCATTTTATTTTTAATGCATTAAAAATATGAAATATAAATAAAGTTTACCTCTTCACACAAAATGCATATGTTATTTATTAATAAATTTTCATTTCTAACCATTACTTTATATTTTCAATATTATATTTTATTCCACCCAATGATTTGAGATCTTAATCAATTAATTATAAAATTATGTGATTAATTTGTTTATTTTTAGTTGAGAGATTTTTTTTTTTTTGGACTGAAGTTGAGAGAGGGTTTGAATTTGAATGGCAGGAGAAACGAGCACTCGCTTAGAGGAAAGTGATGAACATTTAATCCTCTATAGACAAAAATGAAGTACACGTGGAAAATGCAATAGAAAGCTAATATTTAAAATAATAAAGGGCCTCCATTATTGTTATTGATGGTGACTCTCTTCATTTGTACGAAAATGCCTGAAAATTTGAGCCTTGAAAACGGCATTTACAATTTATTAATCAAACTTAACAATTTTTTTTAACTATATTCATATTTAACATATACAACCTATAATAGAATAATAACCTATATAAGAATAAATAAAGACTAAAATAATGCATCCATATTAAAGATTTCATAGTGACTTATAAAACAGAGAAAAAGAAACATTCACTTTTATTTGCCTGATCCTATTTCGGACTTTTTTTGTTTTTTTGTATGTGTTGTTGTTTAATGTATAATTCATCATTATATAAAGAAAATTAAACAAAGTTTTATTGAGAGAGGGGGTAGGTGCGTGCCATTTACTTTATTGGTTGCTTGATTGCTGCAGCTAGCAATTCCCAAATTTGTGGCCATGTTTTCTTCATTTCTTCCTCTTTTTTTTGTGTGTGTGAATCCATTCTCAAGTTTCTAGAAAGTCAAATAGGGTAGGTCACAGAATCTAATTACTTTTCTGCCCCATCCAATCATATTTCTATTATTTACCCATCAAATGTTTGCATCATTATTACCAATTAATTAACTTATCTTGGGAAAAAAATTGAATTCTTCATTATTTTGTTTTTTTTCTTTTTTTAACATATACACCCCGTATCCCAATCAACCCTTCATGAATCAAGTTATGATAGGACCCATATGGGTAGCAACCCTATCACCTACACTGCTGCATGTATAAAAGATCGAACCTGTGACTTCTGATTAAGTTGGAACAATTACTACCAGTTGATTGAGTGCTCGGTGGTCATTATTTTGTTCCTTTTATACTCACTTGTTACCACCCCAAAAAAAAAAAGAAGCTTAGATATGATTCATATTTAGATGAATCGTTTCGTAAGAATTATGTTTTCATATATAAAAAATTAAAAAAAGAAGTTTAGTTAGGATGGGCTTTAGAGACTCATCAAAGTACTAGGGTATATCTTCATATTTAAAGAAAGTTTACAAATGTATTGATAGATTGCTTACCTATAAGACCTTTCAAATAGGCTGTATGATTTGAACTTACAGTCTTATAGATCATGAGCAAACTTCTTACTAATTGAACCAGTGTTTGTTGGTTCAAAGTGAATTTTTTTTCTGAGTTGCATTTTATCAATTAAAATTGACTTATATTTCACTAAAAAAGCCAGTTTGAATCCCCATTTAGTTTTAGTAACCCAAAGACTTCAAAATGTTGTTTTAGGTCTAATTGGCTTTATGAGAAAAAATTTATTTGATTTAAAGTCAATCCAGATATAATTTTTAGGCTGAAATTGGCTTTTGAATTTTTAGACGGGCTTTTGAGATTATGAAATCCAATCTGAACAAATCCAAATTCGTCATTTTAAATTTGAATCAGATGTTGGTTAGATATGGCTTCTTCTGTGTTGGTGTTCATTTGAAAACCAATCACTATTTAAGAAATGAAGAGTTGAACAAGGTTTCTATGAATAAACGCCAAGTGGATTCGTTGGCTTAACAATTAAATTGCAACATTTGAAATTGCTTTGCCAAATAATAAATTGAACATTGTGGGATTGCAAGAGATTATGTTGGATTATTGTACAGAATATGCCAGGGGTGTAGCTAATATAATAATTAAATGCAAAAACAAATATATGCCAACTAAATCTGTGTCATACGCAAAAACTAAAAAAATAAAGGAAAAATTACTGTGATTTCAAGAAATGAATGTAATTATTAAAAAATTGCATAATAATTTAATATTAAATTTCAGCGTAGAAAATAATAATAAATTTATGTTGTTCATTTGCCATTGAAATTTTTGATAATTATACTATTTTTCTGGCAACATCAAAGTGATTCCCCCAAAAGTAAATCTCCAACTATATGCTTAAAAGACAAAGCCACTCCACTTGTCATATTACTTGTAATTACATTACAAAATGAGTGTTACATTAAAAAAAAAAAAACTTTTTTGCCAAATAAAATAAAATAAAATATACATGCAACTTAAGAAAATCAAGTTTGTATATCTAAATCCTCTAGGGTATCTTTCACAGAAAGGGCAGACAAGTTGGATAAGAAACAACTACAGTTTATGCTTCAAATATTAGGTAAACTTGTTATCAGTATACCTTTCTCTGTGTTATTTTTAATCTTTCTGCCCACCTTGAATCTTCAAAGACTTTCTGCTTTTCCTTTGTTGCTAACTTCAGAAAAATTTCAACAGTCATAAAAAATTGTAAGGATTTACATGTAATTCCAGCTTTTAGCCTAAGCTCAACTTATTAAGGCTTGGCTAGGCCCGACGTGGCCATAACACAGATGTGAAAAAATAAATTTTGGAAAAGCCAGGCTTCCCATGTCTCAATCTTGTTTGTTTGGTTCAAAAATTGATTAGCCTCAAAGTAGTCACAAACAGAAGTTGAATCTAACAAAAGAGGTTAATCTCTCACATCATGATAAACTAAGATTCCAATCTCTATTGAAAGATATACCTACACTCCAACAATACCTTGAAAGAAAATAACTGTGCCTTGCACAAAAAAGAAATAAAATAAAAGAAGCCCCAACATAGCATAGTCATACTTGATTGGTAACTACACACATCTTTTTGGATGACAGTTCTAGTTACTTGTATTACCAACAAGCCGTTGTTAGTTAAAATAATAAACAGTCTTACTTCATTAAAAAAAAAAAAAAACATAAATTCGAAAGCACGCCCTTCACTTACCTCTTTAATACTACTTACTTAGAGCCAAAAAAAATCTAATGACCTGCACCATTCACTTATTTCTTTAATACTATTTATAAAGCTTTCAATGTATTTTTACTAAAACTAAAAAAAATTAAACCTTATTAATTCTGTCTTAAAATTTAATAACTTTTCTAACTTTAATAAGTGAGAAATGAGAAGTTCAACAAAAATAACAATATATAAAATATTAAATTAAGATAAGATCAAACTTTTAACTTGGGTTAATATAATTTCTAATCCTTCAAATTACAATCATTTTAATTGTTTCCTCAAATTTCAAACTACATACTACTTCTGGTCTTAATTAGAAGAGCTAATTAACTAATTTGAGGAGATTAAAAAAATAAATTAAATTAGTTATTTATAACAAATAGGTGTTGTCTTTCCTAAAATATCCTTACTAATCAAGTATATTGGCTAGAACAATCATTGTTAGAAAGATTACTTTTGGGAAAAAAATACATAAATATGAGAAATAAAATGAATTAAGATCTTATATTTAAAATCAAAATAAAAGTCAAATAAGATCTTATATTAAGAACTAGATGTAGTATTTTGACGATAAAATGGTCCACAATTTTATTAGATTTAGAAATAAATGTTTTAGATGAAAAAAAAAATACCTTAATAGATCATAGTTTAAAACTTAGAGGAATCAAAATTAAAATAAAAACAAAATAACTCGTATTAAAGACAAACTACTCTCCGTGCCTTGAGAATTTGTTTAGAACGCAAGACTATCCAATGCGTGAACGGGACCCAGCATCCCCTTAAAAAACACAACCCATATTTTTTTTTTAATTTTGAGTAGTTCCGCTGTAAATATACAGAATCGGCATGCCGGACGGCCACCTTTGAATCTCATTAATGAGAGCGATCAATGTGCCAGCCCCCTTTAAGGCCAAAATTTTCTCAAAAGGGAATACTTTTCCTGGGTCCGAAATGTACTGTTATTTGGAATGGGACTCCTGCAATACCCAAATGTTCCAACTTAAAACAAAACAATACCAATGGAATTACTCAAATATATCGATATCCTCTCTCTATCAGTAATACTAGCCGAGAATGGCAGACGAAAAGTCAGAGAGAAACCCAAGGAAAATACTGAATGTAATCTAAAAGCCAAATAGGAAAGACGGGAATATGGGGCACAAAAAATTGCCAACAAAGATGGGATACATGATTCCCCCGGTCCCAAAATGACTAGGACGCGGACAGGACAGCCAGGAAGGGATGTGATGAACATCCCTATATGAGATCCACAATAGTTAAAATTAAATAACGATCTTGTATATAAAAACTAAAAAGCTCATAATCTTTAGCATTTAAACATTCATAAACCAAAATCAGAAAAGAACTCCAAAATTGATTAAATTAGCATATGGTCAATTTAAAAAACAAAAGGCTCAAAACAGAGGCTGCTCCAAATTTCGTACCCCTACAAACATAACTAATAATCATACATCATATTCCAGTAAATGCCTTCTTCACACCACCAGAAGATCCAGCCGGGATAACTTTTAACACATTGAACCTCACAGTCTTTGAGAGTGGCCTGAGAAAGTGAGAATATAATGAGAATGAAAGGAATCAGTGATGACCAGATTAAGACGTGCAAGCAATTTACAACAACAATATCCTAAACTTATTGCAATAAAAAAAAGGTTTGTTCCATAAATTCTAACCTGCATTGGCCAATGGTCACATGATCACCTTCCTTTACACGAAAGCAAGGTGATATGTGAGCAGCAATGTTTGAGTGCCTCTTCTCATATCTACATATTTACAAGACAGAAGTGAGAAAAACAAATGAAAATTACAAATTATGCTGAAACAAGACTGCAAAGGCCAAATAAAATGAAAAATGAGCATAACAGCCGGATGAGAAGGAATACCTCTGGTACTTCTTGACAAAATGAAGGTAGTTCCTTCTAACAATAATGGTTCTTGTCATCTTAGCACTATGACAGGTGCCAGCTAGAATACGACCCCTGATAGAAACAGTGCCAGTGAAGGGGCACTTCTTATCAATGTAAGTGCCTGTATGAAATACAAAAACGCAAAGGCTTTCCATGAGTAGAAGCGCATATAAACCAATGGATCGACAAATAACCAATCATTCATATTGAATATCACAATAACGTGATTTTGCTCGATTATACACTAGTCGTATACAAAAACAGTGAAAACAAATAAACCTGATAACAAGCAAAACAGGACAATCGATGCATTATCTTGTACTAGCGCTAATTTCAGCAGTGTCAGGCATGCAAACGAGATTGCAATACGTAGACTAAGGTGACAATGGCATTGCAAAGAGAGAATGACGATAGATAGCCAGCAAGTGAGAGTAAGACTTGCCATGCAACCTTCAACCCACAAAAATATACTTGCTATGCTAGCAAATCGGAAATTGAAACAGGGGCCGAATCCATGAACAACTCCCATCAATAAAGTTCACCAGATGTATCAAACGAAATCCATGCTCACAACAACGACCTTATAAATAGTAAAAGAGGCATCAAGGCAACGTAGAGTTCTACAGACATAAAGAAAGGATTTAGAGAGGGAACCTTCAATAGCGTCCCTGGGAGTCTTGAATCCAAGTCCAATAGATTTCCAAAAGCGATTCCCCCCTTTGCCAGGCCTCTTTCCCTTCCCAGATTTCTTAGAGCTTCAAAAGCAGAAGCAGCCACAAACAAATTAAGCAAAACAATAACAGCGAACTTAAAAGAAAACAAAAGAAGAAATAAATTTATTCATGTCAAATTTGTGTACCTTAGAAACACTTTTGGCTGCTTCAGAAAAGCCTTCTCAGTCTGCCGAAAGGAAAACAAACCAAAAAAATGAATGAATGAGAGATCGAAAACTAGGAATTATTGACACAACCAAAAGGAATTATGGATCTGAATGTACTTGTTCCGCCATTGTTCAAGCTCTTGAACGAAGCTACGGAGCAGAGTGGCGAGATCGTGGCGAAATTCAAAGAGCGCGAAAGCTGCAGCCAGAAACCCTAGCCAGATTGACGACGAAGCCTGACGACCCCAGTTTATTTGTTTTAGTCTGCTTTCAACTTATGGGCCTGAACTAGGCCCATCTTTATGGGCTTCAATATGTTTCGTTAATAATATGGGGAAAGGACCTAATCACGAGCCAGTTACAAAAATAACTATGGGCTGGGCCTTTGTTTAAATAAGATCCAATCAAGCACTACCTAATCTCAATTTTTGTCGTGTGTCGTCATATCAATTTTCTAGAAAGTCAAGTAGGGCAGGCCAATATGTTTGCATCATCATTGCCCATTAACTTTTCTCGGAAAAAGCCTACGAATCATTCATGACTATATATCCTAATTCTAATCTTTTTAATAGATTTCACTTCTTCATTATCTCGTTCCTTTTCTTTTTTTTATTACAGCATTATCTCGTTCTTTTTTTGCTCACTTATTACCACGAAAAAGGCCACGCACAATTCATATTTAGATTAACATTTGTGAAAATTATCTTTTTACTAAAAAGTTTAGGTGACCTGAATTTTAAGAACTCTGCTTAAAATCAAAAGTCAAAATTTGAACTCACGTTTTTTTCCAACTAGACCAACATTTTATTTCATTTGCATTTTATCAATTCTAATCTTTTTAATAGATTTCACTTCTTCATTATCTCGTTCCTTTTCTTTTTTTTATTACAGCATTATCTCGTTCTTTTTTTGCTCACTTATTACCACGAAAAAGGCCACGCACAATTCATATTTAGATTAACATTTGTGAAAATTATCTTTTTACTAAAAAGTTTAGGTGACCTGAATTTTAAGAACTCTGCTTAAAATCAAAAGTCAAAATTTGAACTCACGTTTTTTTCCAACTAGACCAACATTTTATTTCATTTGCATTTTATCAATTTAAAATGACCTATCTCTTAGGTAAAAAGCCAATTTGAATACCCATACAGTTTTAGTTACCCCAAGACTTCAAAAGGTTGATCCTAGTTGGCTTTTGTTAAAAATGAAAAAAAAAAATTATTCGATTTTAATGTCATTTCAAATATAATTTCTAGACTTATGTTGGTATGTGAATTCACAAATTGGCTTTTGAGATTATGAAATACAATCTGAACAAATCCAAAATCTAAATTTTAAATTGGAATCAAATGTTGGTGAAATATGGCTTCTTCTGGGTTTGTGTTCATTAGAAAATGGAATACTTTTCTTGGTTCCAAATTGTACTTAGTTTTTGGAATGGTGCTCCAGCAAACTACAAATATTCGAACAAGTAAAAGCAGAATATCAAATCGAATTACTCAAAAAATATCACAATCCCCTCTGTATCGGTAATACTAGCCCAGAATGGCAGAAGAAATGTCAGTATGAGAAACCTTAAGCGGAATACTGAATCTTATCTAAAAGCTAAATAGGAGAGATGAAAAAATAGTTGACTAAAAAAACCAGGAAGGGAAGTGATCCCCATCCCACCCCGAAATGAAGGGGATGGGGATCGGGTGGACAGGAAGGGTACATGATGAATACCCCTCTATGAGACCCACCAATAGTTAAAATTAAATAACCACAATAGTTAAACTTAAATAACCATCTTGGATATGAAACGCTCATAATCTTCAGGATTTAGAAATTCATATATCCAAACCAGAAAAGAACTCCAAAATCGATTAAATTAGAATACGGTCACTTTCAAAAACAACTAAAAATAGAATATGCTCCAAACTCCAAATTTCGTACCCCTACAAACATAACTAATAATCATATATCATATCCCAGTAAATGCCTTCTTCACACCACCAGAAGATCCAGCCGGAATCACTTTTAACACGTTGAACCTCACCGTCTTTGAGAGTGGCCTAAAAATATAATCAGAATGAAGGAAATCAGTGATGACACATTAAAAACCGTGCAAGTTACAACAACAATATACCGAACTTCGTGCAATCGAAAAAGGTTTGTTCCATAAATTCTAACCTGCACTGGCCGATGGTCACATGATCACCTTCCTTTACACGAAAGCAAGGTGATATGTGAGCTGCAATGTTTGAGTGCCTCTTCTCATATCTACATATTTACAAGACAGAAGTGAGAAAAACAAATGAAAATTACAAATTATGCTGAAACAAGACTGCAAAGGCCAAATAAAATGAAAAATGAGCATAATAGCCGGATGAGAATGAATACCTCTGGTACTTCTTGACAAAATGAAGGTAGTTCCTTCTAACAATAATGGTTCTTGTCATCTTAGCACTATGACAGGTGCCAGCTAGAATACGACCCCTGATAGAAACAGTGCCAGTGAAGGGGCACTTCTTATCAATGTAAGTGCCTGTATGAAAGACAAAAAAGCGAAGGCTTTCCATAAGCAGAAGCGCACATAAATCATTGGATGGCGAAATAACCAATCACTCATATTGAATATCAGAATAACGTGAACAATCACAAACAAGGAAACGCTCCTTCACACACTAATCCTGTACAAAAACAGTGAAAACATATCAAAACACTTTGCATCAAGTTAAGCCATTAATTTTATCAAAGCCGTATCCTTCTATTGACATTATATTTCACCGAGTATAGATTGAGAGTCACAACACTCCAACCATGTCTCATTGCCAAAAACTGCTTAACCTGATAACAAGCAAAGCAGCACATTCCATGCAAAGAAGTACTAGCGCTAATTTCAGCATTGTCAGGTATGCAAACTAGATTGCAATACGCGGACTAAGGTTACAGTGGCATTGCAGAGAGAGAATGACGATAGATAGCCAGCAACTGAGAGTAAAATTTACCATGCAACCTTCAACCCACAAAAATATACTTACTATGCTACCAAATCGGAAATTGAAACAGGGGCCGAATTTACGAACAACTCACATCAATAAAATTTACCAGATATATCAAAGGAAATCCGAGCTCCCAACAACGACCATAAAAACAGTAAAGGAGGCATCAAGGCAATGTAGATTTTCACAAACACAAAGAAAGGATTTGGAGAGGAAACCTTCAATAGCGTCCCTGGGAGTCTTGAATCCAAGTCCAACAGACTTCCAAAAGCGATTCCCTCCTTTGCCAGGCCTCTTTCCCTTCCCAGATTTCTTCGAGCTTGAAAAGCAGAAGCAGCCACAAACAAATTAAACAAAACAACAACAGCGAACTTAAAAGGAAAAAAAAAAAGAAATAAATTAATTCATGTCAAATTGGTGTACCTTAGAAACACTTTTGGCTGCTTCAGAAAAGCCTTCTCAGTCTGCCGAAAGGAAAACAAACCAAAAAAATAAATCAATGAACAAGAGATCGAAAACTCGGGATTATTAACCCAATCAAAAGGAATTATGAATCTGAATGTACTTGTTCCGCCATGGTTGAAGCTCTTGGACTAAGCTAAGGAGCAGAGGGGCGAAATGCAAAGACGGCGAGAGTGGCAGCCAGAAACCCTAGCCAGATTTATGATGAACCTTGACGACCCCTGTTTATTTGTTTCGGTCTGCTTTAAACTTATGGGCCTCAATCCAGGCCCAGAATTATGGGCTTCAATTTATTTTGCTACAATATGGGCCTTAAGCTACCAAGGATGTGAGGGGACCTAATCATGGGCGACTTACATAAATAATATATTGTCCGGGCCTGGGTCTTCGTTTAGAAAGATCCAATCAAGCGCCATCTGCCCTCAATTTTTTCCGTTTCGTTGTTCAGCTAGACCAACTGAGCTACTTACAAGAAAAATGAGTTAAAGGACAAGGTATCTATGAAATTTAAAAAACGAAGAGATTCATGTAACGTGGATCCCCGTAACATTGGTTGAATTCCTCTGTCGATCAACGTTAGTTATAATAAAGACCATCCCCTTCTATGCTATCCCACGTAAGGAACTTTGCATGGGGTTCTACGCAACAACGTAAAAGCACCCACCTCATAAATTATATGTCAGCCAAAGCAGTGTAGGGGAAGCGGGCTTAACTCGCTTGTGATTCAAAATTCCGCCTTTTCTGATGAAACTGGCCTATATTGCTAGCACTAAGCCCGATGCCCTATGGGTTAAAGTTAAAGTGGTCAAAGCCGAATACAGATGGAATGGTAAGGAGACTAGTAACATGAGGAATACTAACGCCTCCTGCCTTTGGAAATGCTTGGGAAATATTTGGAATGATATGGATCTAGGGTTATGTTGGAAAGTAGAAAATGGTAAAACAGGTCGTTTCTGGGCAGATTATTGTATTGGAGAGTTGAGGCCTCTGTGCAATTTGACATTCAAACCTCTGGATGAAGAAGAAATGCAATGAACCATTGATTATTATATTTCTCCAAATGGAACTTGGAAATCAAGAGAGAGTTCGGAAGGCATGTGGCAGCAAGCGATGTCTGTGGTATTTGTGGCAAGGCAATTGAAGACATAGACCATGTCCTGCGCTCCTGTAACTTAAGCTTCATCTTGTTGGAAGCTCATTGTCCCAACTTCGCTCCAGCCGCGTTTCTTAAACCAGCCTTTCTTTGACTGGTTGCAAGGAAATCTAAGGACGAAAGATTCCAACCCAACTTGGTGTATCACGTTTGGAACCTTTGTTGGAAGTATCGTCATGTTTTCTGCAGTGATTCCACTCGAGCTCATCGATTGATTAATGAAATTTTATCTTTAAGTGATCATACTCTCAATGCTAAAAACTTGACTCTGCGTCCGAGATAGACTCTTTGCCTTCGGCTTTGTTTTGTTTTTACCTCTTAATAATTTTTCTAAGTTAATAAATTTCCCTTTCCAGTCGGGGGAAAAAAAAAAGACGATTGAAATCAGACAATAACATAGTTTTTTTTTGTCAATAACATAATAATTGCCGATTAACGATATACTTCTCAGGTACTTAATATAAGACATAATTAAAAGGTTAGTAATGGTGCTATATGTAAGACTTATTTCATATGATTATCAATTTTTTTTCAACTTAACTTTATTGATATTCTGGAAATTAATGAAGATACTTAGGGTGTTTTAGAAAAAACACACCATATTAACTAATTCAACTAAAATACTTAATCCATTTAAATTAGTTAATTATGTATTATGCTAAATATAGAAAGAATAATTAATATTGCTATTCATGATTTCGGGGGTGTTTGGCAACTTTCAAAACGAGGCAAACTCCTCCACATATTTACTTCATAAACCGTAAAAGTACTTTTGAAACCATAGTTTGGTTTCTATCCAAACACTCCCTTCATTTTTTCCTTCCTCAATGACAATACAATTTTTCATAACATAAAAAATTACTACCTCCGGTCCTAATTATAAGAGCTAGTTGACTAATTTGAGGAGATTAAAGAAATAAGTTAAGTTAGTTATTTGTAATAAATAGGTATTGTCTTTCTTAAAATATCATTACTAATTAAGTATGTTGGCTAGAACTATCATTATTAGAAGGATTACCTTAGGAAAAAATGCATAAATATTAGAAACAAAGTGAATTGGGGTCTTATATTTAAAACTAAAATAAAAATAAAATGAGGTTTTATATTAAGAATTGGAGGTAGTATATTATATTGAAGAAAAATTATGCAAGGATTAATACACATGAGATGATCGCACAAGCTAGACGCCAATTTATCGGAAAGTTAGAGACCATACTATTGTAAGTATCCATATTGTAAGTATCCATATTGGTGGTCAAATTAAAATCGCCGGTGGACTAAAGGATTGAATTGAAATATTTGATCTCTATTGTTCTTAGTTCCAAATATAATATCGAAAACTAAATCAATTCAAAATCCGGGACGCTCTCAGATTTTTCTCTTCCCTGTGAGAGCGACCATTCTCCTTTTTGCGAGCTCAATAGCTTGTCCTCTTCAAGCCTAAACCCCTTTTCTCTTTCCGTTTGTTGATTTTGTGATTCTGTGCTGTTCATCTTGAGAATTATGGAAGTTGTAATGGATGATCCCAATGATTGTGCCCTCGACTGGGAAGATGAGGAATTGAAGACGGGGGGCTTCATTTTAGTTGGGAAATTGGTTTCGCCTCGCCCAATCAATCGAACTACATTTCGCAAAGCTATTGATCATAGCTGGAATGTGAAAGGTAAGCTGGAAATACAATTTCTGGATGATAATGTCTATCCGTTCTATTTTGGTCTGAAGCAAGAATATGAAAGAGTTCTTCGGGATGGGCCGTGGGCGGTGGATGGATATTTGCTTAACTTACGTCCATGGTTGCCGCTCTTAACAGTGAAGGAGGTTCTCTCAAGTAAGTGTATTTACTGGGTTCAGATACATAATCTCCCACTGCGGGTGATGACTAAGAAGAATATTTTGAAGATTGGCAATGAGATAGGAGAGGTCCTGTGTTTTGAAGACCCAAAAATGGATGAATTGTTCTTTCATCAATTTTGTTCGTGTTCGAGTGGAGATCGATCTCACTAAGCCATTGATTGCAGGATTATGGGTTCCCCGACCCAATTTAGATAAGATTTAGATTCAGTTTAGGTATGAGAAGTTGCAGAGTTTTTGCTATAATTATGGAAGGGTGGGTCATGATCACCGTAGTTGCGAAAGGCAAAAAACTACGTCGGAGGAAGACCCTTCAAAACCAATGTTCATAGCAGATATGAGAGCTAATCCGGTAAAGGCCATGTCGATGATAGTGATGATTCGTGAAGATGACTCTGTTTTAGTGCAGATGGTGCCGGCACATAAATCATCTTCATCTCATAAGAGCGTGGATGAGTCCTTCTCTTGTGTGGGCCAGGAAATTAGAGTGACAGTTATAGAGGGTGTGAAAGGTAAGGAAACATGTTAGAATGGTGCAAAGGAAGGCAAGGGCAATGTGAACAACTTTGAGGGTCCCTCTGCTAATGGCACTATACATACAGTAAATGGATTAGATTGCATCATGGATGATAAGGAGGTCTCTAGCCCAATTGAAGACCATGGTGGTCTGAAGACGGATATGAATATTCAGACTAGTCCAACCATGAATAGGAAGGATATGGACCGACCTGTACAAAATTTGAACATGGAAGAGAGTCGTATCTTTCTTAGAAGAAGGGGTCCAAATAAAGGTAATTGCAAAAAAGCCCTCTTCCAGTCAGCTCCCTCAAAAACTGTTCATGAACATAGGACTCCTTATATAGTTGAACTACCTTATGATAGTGACAAGAGTAAGAGTCATAACTCTCCAGAATCAAAGCGTGTCCTGCCACAACTGACTTTCAAAGGGGTGCTAGCTCAGAAATTTGAGAGAGTTAATCTGAAAAGAGGATTAGAAGAAATTGAAGAAGAATAGGTTGCGAAATGCCAGAAGTAGATACAGTGGAAGAGGCACCGATTAATCGGGATAAACAAAATCAACTAGCTTTCTCAAAGGGAAAGCATTCAGAGAATGCTAGGAAGAAGAAAAAAAGAGCTTTGAAGTCTTCTGGAAAGAAAGGTGAGTCAAGTTTGTTTGAAATTCCAATTCTGGAAGCTAATTCGGTCCCTAGAAAGGTGCTGTCTGAAAATTCTGAGAACTTCTCCTATGTCTTTGCTGCTCAGGGGCTTGGTGGCCAGCCATAAATGGCCACTGAGTCATCATGAATCCACTAAGTTGGAACTATCATGGGTTGGGGTCCCCCTTGACAGGCAAAAATTTAAGATTTCTGTGTGATAAATATAAACCTCCTTTGGTTTTTCTAATGGAAACTAGAGGGTTTAGAAGGTGACTGCAATTTCAGAATAAGCTTTATGTGGAACCTATTGGCATTGGGGGTGGGCCAGCAATTTAGTGGAAAGATTTGGTACAGTTAGAGGTCTTGATGGTGGATAAGAATTTAATTCATATTAAAATTAATTCTTGTCTAGATCCAGTTACAGGATTTATGAGTTTGGTATATGGACCACTTAAGGAAAGGCTATGTAGTTCTTGGTAGAGGAGACTGAAGGGGTTAAACCCTGAACAGGATAGCCCTTGGCTCTGTTTTGGGGATTTTAATGAGCTTCTCTATGATTTTGAAAAAGAGGGAGGTAGAACTTGCTCCCTATATTCTTTAGAAGATTTTCAGTCTTTCATGACCACTTGTAATTTGATAGATCTGGGATACAAAGGCATGCAATTTACTTGGTCCAATAACTAGTTAGAGGAGAACAACGTTCAAGAAAGAATTGACAGAGCAGTTTGTAATGGTCCTTGGCATGATGCTTGTCTGAATGTTTAGGTACGCAATCTGGAGCCTTTAGGTTCTGATCACTCTCCCCTTTTGATTTCTTCCCATTACTCTAGTCTTGGTAGTGACAACGTTTTTCGATTTGAATTAAATTGCCTTGATCACTGTGGCTATGAGTTGCTAATTAATAAAAATTGGGAGCATTTCTCTAACTCTATGTTGGATGTTATGTACATGTTTAAATCAAATCTTGATTGAGTAAGCAAGTTTCTAAGTGATTGGAACAAAAAAGCCTTTCCGAACAATCAAAAACTTCTAGCTAAGCTAATGGTTGATTTTAAACTCTGTTATGAGGGCGGCTGGAATGCTGATTCTACTGCTAGAGCTAGTAATATAGCTGCTCAAATAGAGGAAATTTGGACTCGGGAGGAAAAATACTGGTTCGAAAGGTTTAGAGTTAAATGGTTAAATTGGGGGGATGATAACTCCAAATTTTTTCATGCCACAGTTACCCAACATAGACGGCGTAATAAGATTGTGCATTTGAAAATAGATGATGGAAATTGGACTGATGATTTGGATAAAATTAAGACTTGCTTTTCTGTGTTTTATAAAAACTTGTTTACTGGTTGTGGTAATAGGAACTTTAATTTTGTGCCATCATATGCTCTCCCTATAGTGACGAAAACTGAAAATACTAGCTTATTGGCCCCTATGTCCAATGAAGAAATTAAAAAAGCTACTTTTGACTTAGGAGGTTTGAAAGCCCTAGGTCCTGATGGTTTTCCAGGGGTGTTTTATCAGCACTCTTGGGAAACTGTGGGGCCTTAGATTTGTGAGATGGTGCATGATTGGTTTGATAATGGTACTGATTTAAATATGGTGAATGATACTGATATTATTTTGATGCCTAAAATTGATGCACCAGAATAAGTAGGACATTTCCACTCAATTAGTCTCTGCAACTTTAGCTACAAAGTCTTTTCAAAGATTTTAAGTAATAGAATAAGAGCTATCATGGGGAGGGTTGTAACTGAGCAGCAAAAAGCCTTTGTACCAGGGCATTTGATCCAAGATAATATTTTTGTGGCTCATGAAACTTTTCATTATCTTAAAAATAAACAAAGGAGGAAGTTTGAAGTAGCCATCAAGTTAGACATGAACAAGGCTTATGATAGGGTAGAGTGGGATTTCCTTGAAGCAATTCTTCATAGAATGAATTTTCATCCTAAGTGGGTAAACATTATTATGCTTTGTGTTTCTTCTGTGAAGTTCAATTTAAAGGTTAAAGGTAAAACTATTGATCAAATTGCACCTAATTGTGATTTGAGACAAGGGGATCCCTTTTTCCCTTTTTGTTTATCCTTGTAGCTGATGTTCTATCTAAGATCGTTAATGAACAGTTGCTCGTGGTGACTTAATTGGGATTAAGCTGGCTAATGCTGTAATATCCTAAAAAAAAAAAAGTCCAACTTTCCACTGATATTTCGGTGGAAAGTTGGAGGGGGGTGGAAATTTTGGGGGGCTGGAAAATTGGGGGTTGGGTTTGAAATTCCCTCCCCCCAATAATGTGTGGGGGTGTTAAATACCCCCCACAATTCATTTCCACCCCCGGCAGGCGCAAAAAGAAGGGAGAGAGAGAGAGAGAGGCCCGAAGTGTGAGAGAGAGAGGAGCATACCGGTGAAGGAGAGATCAAGCTTTGAAGATATTTTAGGTACATAAAATTACTTCTTTTTATCAAACTTTCTTTATAAATATTTCCTGTATATTTTAAGCTTCCTATTTACGTTATTACTATAGTGATTGGAAAAATTTTTGAGGCTTATATATGATCTAAGTATTGAGTTTTTACAAAAGATGACTATAGAAATTCAGAAGTAAATGAGTTGTTAATTTTAATCGGTTTAGATTTCTCTATTTGTTAGTTTTAGTATTTAAATTAATTTATATAGTTGAAAATCTGTTATTTATGGGATATACCATATTTTTATTGATTAAATTTAAGTTAAATAATTTATTTGGACTGTTTGATATATTATTGAGATTTTTATCGGTGTAGTTTTATTTATTGGGTGATTGAAAGGTTTAAAATAATTATTGTAGCTAAAAAGTTTATTATTTATGGATATATATATATATATATATATATATATGGTAGTTATACCATTAAAGTTTTGATTATATTATTTAGTTATACATATTTAAAGTATTATTAAATTTTTAAGAGTTTGATTTTGAGGTTTAACTTTAAACTGAAAATGAGAGTTTTTAGAATTTAGAATATAGTAATTTTATATTTGGAAATTGTGGAAAATCCTTTTTATTAAGGTAAATAATTTGGAGGTGGTAAATAAATAATTTGGGGTTGTTAGAAATTTTAAGTTGTTTCTACAATACTTAATAATTTTTGAGTTATGAGAGTTGCGGGAATTTAGAGTAAAAATTTAAATAATATAGAGAAGTTTAATTAATTAATTAATTAATTAATTAATTAATATTAATATGTGGTTATATTAATTGTGTAGATTAATTATTGGTTGAGCAAAGGATTGACCTTGTGGTAATCCTTAGTATTGCTTTGGCGAGAGGTAACCACTTTCCACTTGTTATATGTGCTAATATGTTGTTTGTGAGTATTTTCCTATTTTTGAATAATATTTGTTATTTGGAATTCGAGTAGATATATTGTATCTGCTGAACTATGAAAATTGTCTTGTGGGATTTTTGGAATTGTGATTGAGAAGTTTGGAAAAGATATATGATTTATATCTTATGGATTATACTGGAAAAAGATTGAGACATTTTTCGTTAAATTGTGAATGATTTGGTTGTTATTTGGATTTTGGATTGAATTCGATCCTACCACGTGGTAAGGCCGCCATTGGTGCACATTGGTTGGCTTCTTCCTTCGTCCCTAGAGTAAGGGATAGACCTTTATGGCTTTTTATTCGTCCTCCAAAGAGTGGGATAGGCCTATAATAAGGGATGGACCTTTGTGACTACTTAATCGTCCCCTAAAGTGTGGGATAGGCCTATAGGTCGATTTGATCCCCTATAGTGAGGGATAGACTTATGTGGCTTGTGTGTTAGCCCCCGTAATGAGGGTTTGGATGATTGAGATTATTTGAATATACATATTTGTATTTGTCATTGATATATATATTGAGATTTCATAACTGTCCCACTTGACACCTCACGAGCACGTGTTAGTATGTATGATGAGTTGGAAAGTTGGTTACTGAGGCATTTGTCTCACCCTGTGGTTTAACATTTTCAGGCGATAGTTCGGGTGGTGGCCCATCAGGGAAGGCTCCGGAGGCATAGTGTACTGTTATAGCTTGTATAGCCTCCCTGCTTTTGTTCTATGTGCTGACTTGTTATATATTGCCACATAGGGCTCATCTACTATCATGATGTAAAATAATACTTTTAATTACTACTATCTGGTATGATAGGGTCGTGAGGAGGCCCGAGACATTTTAGACTCTGCATGTAACGCTCCTTTAAAAGTGTTGACTTTTGACTAATGAGCTCTATAGTTTATATTAAACTGATTTATCAGTTCGTATGGTTGAAAATATAAGATTGGTTTGGGCTTATGGTTGAATGATATTTCTGGACTTTGGAAGTCCAAGGCCCAAGGTAACGATCGATGTTACTCTTATTATAAGTTATTTCTTTTAACTATGATAGCGATTTTAAAATTTTAAGGTTTCTTCTTTTCTATCATGGTTAATCATTCAAATAAATTGTTGGATTTAATCTAAAATGGTTTTGAAAGAGCGGTTGTCACAAATGCTTGTCCTATCCTTTCACACTGCCTTTTTGTTGATGACTCCATCTTTTTTCTCTAAGCTAGCAAGAAGAATTGTACAGTTTTCAAGAGCATTCTTGAAGACTACTGTATGGCTTCAAGTCAAAGAATAAATCTGAATAAATCTTATGTTTTCACTTCCAAAAATACGCCTGATGCCATTAAGAATATGGTTAGTGATGTACTAGGCATTCCCAATGATAACTCACCCGGTTGTTACTTGGGTCTTCCAATCATTTAGGGTAGATCTAAAGTTGAAGATTTAGCTTTTGTTAGGGACAAGATTAAACAAAGAATTATGAGGCGCAATAAAAATTTCCTTTCTCAAGCCGGTAAAGAGGTGCTAATTAAAGCAGTCACTAATGCTATACCAACTTACTCTATGGCTTGCTTCTTGTACCCTAAGAAGACGTGCCAAGAATTAGATAGTATCATCTCCAATTTCTAGTGGAGAGAAACTGATAATAAAAAGAAAATACATTGGAAGGCATGGGATTCCCTAACAAGACCTAAGAAAAATAGGGGATTGGGGTTTAAGGATTTTCAGAATTATAATCTGGCTTTAATTGGCAAACAATGTTGGTGACTTTTGGTTGAACTTGAGGCTTTTTGGGCTCATATGATTAAAGGAATTTATTATCCTAATTGCTCTTTTTTAGATGCTAAGAAAGGAGCAAGGGCTTCATGGGTTTGGAATAGTTTACTAGAAGGTAGAGCCCTTTTTCAAGATAAGGTTTATTAGAGAGTTGGCAAGGGAGATAGGGTGCTGGCATGGCAGGATCCGTGGATACCTTCCTTAGCTAATTTTCAATTGGTTATGGAAAGCATGTCAGATGACTGGAAGGATTGGAAGGTAAGAAATCTCATAAAGCAGGGGAAGTGGCATCTTAAGAGCCTGAGCTTACCATGTTATGTTGAGGAGTCTATTCTCAGTATTTCTTTACCTAGAATGGAGTTACAAGATAAACTAATCTAGACTTTGTGTTCTAATGGCCAGTATACTGTCAAAGAAGGTTATAAATGGCTCCAAGCTCATAAAATTAGAAAAAAAAACTCTTAGCTGCTCTTCTCCAACCAAACCAAAAATATGGAAGCTCATTTGGTGTTTAAAAATTCAGCCTAAAGTAAAACACTTCTTATGGAAGGCATACTCAAGCTCTGCCTACCAGGGAAGCTCTTTTAAAGAGCAAGTGTGCTTTTTCTCCCATTTGTGTGAACTGTAATTGTAGTATTGAAACTATTGAGCATTGCTTGCTTTTATGTAGTTGGTTCAGGAAAGTCTGGTTTGCTTCTCCCCTTGCTTTGCTTATTGATGATCTTACCCTTACTCGCTTTGAAGATTGCCTTTTAAATGTCTTGCTAGAACTTAAAAATGAAGCCTACTTGCAAGCTTTATTAGCTTAGATTTGTTGGTATCTTTAGAAAGCTAGGTGCTGTGAAATCTTTGAGCATAAGTCAATTGATTGTTTTTGGGTTCTCAATTCTACTTCTTCAGCTGTTCATGAACTCTAGCGTGCAAAAAAGCGGTTTGGTGATAATACTTCCTCAACTCATCAGAACCATGTGCATAGAAATTGGACTCCACCTTATAACCTTTGTCTTAAACTTAATGTGGATGGCTCCTTTTTTGCAGATACAGGCCATAGTGGTTGGGTTTCGTACTACGAGACTCTCAAGGAGAAGTGGTTGACTTATCCTGCCAAAAGAGTACTGCATCTTCTACTTTTTATAGTGAAGTGGAGGCCTTGCATAAAGCGGTGTTCTCTTGCAAGGATAGAGATCTTGGGTAGTTGATAGTGGAGTCTAATTGTCTCCCGCTAGTACAAGCTGTAAAAAGTCATGCTTCTTGTCCATATTAGAAGGCAGAAATGCTAGTGGCGGAACTGCAATCGGTTTTTGCTTCTGTCTCGAATTTACATCTGTCCTATATTCCTAGATCTTTTAATGTGGTAGCTGATTGGCTAGCCAAATCAGGTTGTAAGGGGATATGTCCTTTAGGTTGGGTTCTTTGTCCCCCATCCCCTCTTTTTTCTCTTCTTGAACAGGATAAGATTGACTATAGAGAGGGAATCGGCTAATTCCCTATTTTTGGATTAATGAAGTTGACAGTATTTTGAAAAAAAAAAGTTCCAAATATAATATCACATGCAATTTTATCTCCTATATTAATTATTTCTTTCTCATAAAACCCTTATTTATCGGGACATTTTTATTCACATTAAACTCTAATTATTAATTGCGAGGAATTTATTGTTGAAATGTTACAATTTTCTTACATAATAATTATAAATAACCAATTTTAAGTTCATGTCTTTTTTGTGAAATTTATATTTATGTTTTGAACTTGCCATACTCAAAAACCTTTATGAGCTTCCAATGTGCCATAGCACTACATCTATGCCCATCATAATACAAGGGAGCCCATATGAGAGCAACCCTCCAATAGTGTGGCCCGTTTGGATAATTGGACCAATAAAATCGGGCCCTCGGCCTATTAATTCCCACCTCTTGTTTTTTATTCCCAAGATGGATGTATTTTTCCCCCTTTTTCATAGGTAGCCTTCTAGCAATCCTATTCAAAACACTATCAAACACTAAATATAGGCACATCTCCAGTAGGGATTCAAATAACCTATCCAAGTTTGAAGAGGATGCTAATAACTAACAAAAGTTAATCCAATTAATAAGGAATCGACTTATAACTCACAAGATCATGAGTTTGAATTTTATTGGGGATCTCATTCACAAGTGACCTATAAATACCTCTGAAAGCACTCTCTCAGTCTGAATGTATGTTTTGGCCCTTGTGAACCCTTAAGACTAAGCTCACCTAAGTTTTTTGGTATTAAAAAAAAAAAAGAAAAGATGGTGCTACTAATAGAGGTCATGAATTTGATTCCACTTGTAATTTTAGGTGCCCAGTATCTGTTTTCTAATTCAAAAGGATGGAAGAAATAGTCCTCAAATAATTATAAGAATTTGAACTATATGGGTAAGGCAAAAAATTATGGGGAAAACATTTAGGGCTGTTTATAAGACAGGACGGGACCAAGATATGTCTATCCCGGTCCTGTCTTGGTGAACAGGGGCGGGACAACATTTTTGCCTTATGTTCTGTCCATCTCAAGGTCGTCCCCGTCCCATCAGGACAAGGACAAGACGAGATGTCCCTTTTTTTTTTACAAACTATTGTAATTTTGGGTATGGATCTTTTTTTTTTAATGTGGTAATGTCTGTTTTTCATTAGGCTTCTAAAGATAAGAATATTATAAAAAAAAAATATGTAAAAAGCCTAATTATATAATGTAAAAAAGGTGTTAGAACAATACTCTAAAAAAATCATTAAAAAAAACGATATAAAGGTTTTATGAATTATTTTATTGATGAAAAAAATTTTGTTGAGATAACACTGCAGCTTAAAAGCTAAAAATCACTATAAAAATAATTATTAGTAATAAGTAAATTGAATAATTTAATATAACAATTGTTAACAAAATTATTTTTTTAAAAAAAGTACCCTAGGACAGGACAATCTCGTCTCGTCCTGATCACTATTTTGTCCCGCCCCATTCTAAAAGTTTTATGTCCTGTCCCAAATTAATTCAAACTAGAATAGGACGGCTAGGACGAAACAAGTTGAATACTCCTACCATCATTGGGGAAAAGAAAAAGGCACGGCATAATTCTTGGGCGGCATCTTATCTTATGGAAAAGCAATAATAAGTGAGACAAATTCAAAATGATTTAAGTCCTTTCATATTACTATAAGAAAGAACAAAACTACAAGTGTTTAGGTTGACTAGCTTCCATTTTACTGTATTCATGATGTGGATACGGATGCTGTGATTAATGGGCATAAAAGCCTTAATTTTTGACTTTTTTAACTGTTGCTCAATGTCCGAGGCTGATATCTTTTTATTAAAAGCAGTAATTTTGTTTGAGATATAATTAGACACTAAATACATGCATTTTTCTTAACAAAGATTCAACAACTACAAAGTAAAAATGAATTACACACAATTAAAAATGAGTTCCATCGATTTGAAGTACCTTTAATAACCAATTTTTAAACTAAATGTGCAATGTTACTCCTAATCATGAGGCACAGCTAGATCTTTCTAGTGATGTGATATTTTAATCCTGATCTTTGAATGCAATTTTAGGAGTAAACTTGTATTAAAAAAATTATAAATAAAATTATACCACTAAAAATATCATAGTGCTGCGTGTACTTATAAAATTAAAATAAGGGTTGAAATTTTTAGCGCACATATGCCAAATTACCAATCGCGTGATTTTTGTTCCGTTCGGCGGGCCATCAATTTCTGAAAACGGTCACTTTAATAAATATACATTGAATGTAACTAAACCAGGCCCCAGTTTCTCTCCGAACTTTTATGGGAAATTCAACAATTAAGGAAATCACATCTCAGTTCCAAAGGAGCTATCTAGCCACCTAGCCACCCTAACTAATACTCATGACTCAACAGAATAATCAACAATGTTGAATTTAATTTTGACTAAGATGTGCTCCCTTCACTTCAAATTATTACTTTAAGGTTTCAAATTTTGTTTCAAAATAGTAAATGTTGATTTTTTTTTTTTACCAGCAATGTTGATTTATAATATATATATGTATATATATATATATATATATATAAACGAATGGCCTCGGTTGAAACATTGTAAAAATAAATGATTATAACTTCACAACCTATTTGATGTTTAAGAAGCTTTAAAACAGTACTCAGAATTTTTGGTATTATGTTTGTAATAATAAATAATACTCTCTCATGTTCTAAATATAAATAAGTCTTATATATAGGATCAGGAGAGTATTTTTTATCTATATAGATTTTAGATTAGCTAGTAATTT
Organism: Neltuma alba; assembly: GCF_004799145.2. Lineage (NCBI taxonomy): Eukaryota > Viridiplantae > Streptophyta > Magnoliopsida > Fabales > Fabaceae > Neltuma > Neltuma alba. The sequence goes on along the minus strand of NW_021634185.1, from coordinate 48,801 downwards.
TAGTAGGGGTACTAGCTTATAAAATTAAAATAAGACTTTTATATTTTTTGGATAAAGGTATATTTATATTTTTAGTATATATATACACAAGTGTAACGAATTGTGAAATACTCCTCCAATTCTTAATATAAGACCCATTTAACTAATTTGATTAAATTAAAAAAGTTAGGTAAGCTAGTTAATTATAAGAAATGTGACACGTTTTTTCTAACATACTATAGTCATCTTTCTTAATATCCCCTCTCTTTCTTCTACTTGATTATGGTTGAGGGAGTATCCATAGAGGTAATTTAGAGAAAATTGATAAATATGATAAATGGGTCTTATATTTAGTATCAAAACTAATTTAACAATTAGGTCCTATATTAAGGATCAGAGAAGTAAAACAAATTGTTATTTTCATACAGGATACACATGACATAATAAATCAGTTTGCCACAAATTTTGTGACTAACTGCTTGGTTGTAAATTTATGACCAAAAAAATTCTGTCATAAATTCGGCAATGAATTTCTGTGTTATTGTATTTAACATGAAATTCTAAATATTTTGAAATGGAGAGATTATGATGTACAAGTGAAATAATTTGTGGTATATGGATACAAAAATCAAACTTTTGTGGCCATTTCTAATTGTGTATTGGGGGCTTTCTTCTTGCTGCAGTATAGTCCATCTCAGCTATGCCTACAAGTTCTTCATGCTGCTTCCAAGAAGTAGCCGCCCATTTCACCCTTGCATTTTTATTATTCTCAATCATCTTCGCTTTCTGCCCACAAAAACATAAGCAAATGAATGAAAATTATAAGGACTAGCTGCGCGACAATGAAAAATGCTATAAGAACTAGAATTTATAATTTGAATGAGAAAAATTAAACTTTTTACTACCTTTGGTTCTTAATATATAAGAACAAGTTGAAAGTTAGATTTTGTTATAAATATAAAACCTCAGTCTAATATGTCTATCATTTTTTCCAAAATATTCCTATAGATTATCATATCGAAGTTCTTGCCAAAGGGTATTCCAATGCACATGATTAAATAAGATATTTTAAGAAAGTTAATACACTTTTGTGATGAATAAATAATTTAACTAATTTTTCTAGTATTTTCATATTAGTTATCTAGTTCTTATATTAAGAATTGAGGGCAATAATAGCATACTTCCTCCACCCCTCCCATAAGAATTAATTGGGAGGAGAGAACTAGGTTGGCTTTGATTGTAAATATAAGACACTAATTTATTTTGTCTATCATATTTATTATTTATCTCTAAACTGATTTGTCTAACTTATAAATATGTATAAATTAACATTATACTTGGATATTTTAAAAAGATTATGTCATATTTGTGATAATTAATTAATATATTTGACTTTCTTAGTTTATCCAAATTGAATTAAGCATAGCTGTTATATCAAGGAGTAAAGAAAGTAATAAATAACAAAACCAATAACAAAACCAACCTTAGATGCAGTAGTATGGGTGGTAGAAATGGACGTGGGAACAAATAATTTCCTATTCTTTGCCCTTTTTCCTGCATCAATCAATTAAAAATATAATGTATAGTATTATTCATAATATAAGAACTAGTTGACTAATTTGAGTAAATTAAAAAAATTAGTTAAATTAATTATTTTTAATAAATAGGTGTTGTTTTTCCTAAAGTATCCTTGCTAATCAAATATATTGGTTAGAACTATTATTAGAAGAACTCCTTAAAAAAAAAGATAAAATCAAATAAGTTTTTATATTAAAGACCAAGATAACAGTTTTATTAAAGTGAAAAAACCTCTTCTATGATATACCTGCCGTACTGTTGCAGTTCTGTACATGGTTGCAGAGACTGGCTTCGTGGTCATCACAGCCACCACTATTATGCGCCTTGAGCGACCAGAAAGCCAAAAGCTTCATGTCAAAAACCAGAACTCATCATAGACACAGAACAGAACCTTAAGTGATTAATTATAACTTCACAACCTACTTGATGTTTGAGAAGTTGCGTATCCTTTGAAAATCCTTCGTCTAAGCGAATCCCTGTGCATGCAAATATCAGAAAACTAAATAATCTAATTTCATCAGCTCTAATAAATCAGAAAGGGATAAAGTTATGTGAATGATTCAACTTACCTTGAGACTTAGAATGAAGGAGGAAGGAAAGCAGGAGAGAGAAAACGGGTAGCATGGAAGAAGGATTCATTAATTAACTCCAATCTGCCTTCCAATATTGCTCCTCTTTTCTTTCGGGCTGAAACAAGCTAAGAGCATCAGTATATAATATATAAACATGGAACTCGCTCATATATATATATATATATATATATATACACACACACACACACACATATGATACGAATAAACATGATCGATGGAAGGGGTCCACAATGAAGTTTCTTTCAATTAAAAAAGCGAGTGGATTTTTTTTCCCTCATTTACTTCCAAACAAGGTTTTAAGAACTGGACCAAACCGGACAGTCGGATTGGTCTAACTGCCACCCTTTCAACATTGCGGCTCGGTTTATAGGTTTAGGCCGTCTAAATAGTTTGTTCGGATTGAACCGTCCAAAACCGGACATTGGGCCAGAAACCGGCATTGAGTCGGGACTCGGAACGATTTTACAAAAATCGGGCAGGTGAAAGTTTCTTCCTTTGTTTAGAATCAGAACAAGAAAGAGGAGGAGGAAGGATGCAAATAAGAAGAAAAAAAGAGAGGAGTATGAGAGAATGACAACAGCCAACCAGGAAAAGACAATAAATCAAGTTGAAAACTAACAAATCTAAAAAATAGTCAATTTACTTTTGTTTCTCCAATAATGACAACAAAAGAGCACAAATGTAAAAGAGGTAGAAGAGGACAAAGAAAGTGAGATGAATTGAAGATGATAATAGAGAGATCGCTATGTAAATCGATTGCTGTGGCCGATTGAAGATCATGGAGCAATTTGAATCTGGAATGGCAATGGAGGAAGCTTCCAGGATGCGTTTGAAAATGACGATGGAGAGAGATAAAAGAAGCATATGGAGACCGGAAAGCATAAAAAATATGCAAACAAAAAGCAAAAGCTTTGCTCTGAATACCGTACACATTAATAAAGAACGTTTTATTTTTTCATTTTTAGTTTTTAAGAATATCCATGAGTATTTTCTACTTTGACTCTAAAAGAATTTTTAGCTAAAAAAATCTATAAGAATTATTTCTTATTATAAGTATTTATTTTTTTTATATTTATATTATTTTGCATGTATATAATATTATTTTTATTTAATTATTATGTTATCGGTCTAACTACAGATCTAACCGATCCGACAGTCTAGTTTTTAAAACAGTGCTTCCAAAGGGACAAAAAAATAATGCTTCTTTCCTCGAATATAAGTGGTAATATAATTGTCTTTTGACCTTGAAGTGGTAATATTCAATGAATAAAAAATCAGATCGGACACGGAACCGGTCTAGATAGTAGGTCAAGGTTAATGGGTCAAACCGGGGTCAAACCAGTCATATGAAAATAATATAATTTAATTAGTAATGACAATAAAAATAACATTCATCAATAATAATCATTTAACAAAATACAAAAAAACAACCAACGTGGTTTAAAGTTTAAACATTTAATTGTACCAAACTAACATTAACAAATATATATCTTCATTACTACAAAAAATCAAAATCATCATTAAATTCATTGGCAGAGCCAGGAATGGATACATCAATAGTTGGAAGAGAAAAAGTAGAAGGAGTAGCAACATCATCTTGCAGAGGTGGAGGTTCAATAATATTCATATCATCATCACCACCTAAATAAGACAATAATAAAATGTCAATTAAGTGTAAATTAATATTAAAATAAAAATATTTATAACTTCTAAGAAACTAAGACAATAATACTTTCATTATCCCTCCCAGGAGTTGTCAAATTTGAAATGTCTTCATTGTTGAAAACACTTTCAAATGTTGCCACATCTCTATCATCAAGCTCTGAAACAGGATCTTCTTTAGTCACCCAAAAGTCCACCAAATCAATTTTTCATAGTCAATAGATCATAGCTTGCCTTCTGCTTCTTCAATGTACTCCTGACAAATAAAATTTCAATTAGATGTAAATCCATATCAAAATAAAAGCTGCCATAACTTATAAATTATCTATGCTTCAATCGCAAGTTATAGTTTGTGAAAACTAAATCATTTAGCCTCTTGTGCTCCAATTTATTTCTTCTTTTTGTATGAATGCGTTCAAATAAACTCTAATTCCTTTCACAGCCAGAAGAAGAAGTTTGACTAAGAATGCGCATCGCAACACGTTGCAATTCTAGCATTGAACATCCATAATATGTCCACCATTCATCTAAATCATGAAAATATGAAATATAAAATTAGTGAATGACCATCAATATACTATTAACTATTAAATACAAACACTTACAAGGGTTAAGTTTCTATGCTGCTTTTTGACATGATGGTCTACTAAAAGATTCTTTAGCTTCATGATAAGTAGTTGCTTGTTTCATTACCAAGAAGCCATCAACCTCTTCGTCTGAGTAAGACTCTATTACATCAATTAAAGCCATCATTAACTTTGACTTGATCGGGCAGTCTGGAGCATATGTGATTGCTGGATTCAACAAATATGATGCTGCATGAAGATTGGTCTTCAAATGCTTGTCCCATCGAGTTTGAATGATTGTTGTGCATGGCTTATACAGATCCTTGTTCTTCTTAAACATCTCCTTAATTGCCATTTTCACCCTTCGCATGCCTTCATAAACATAAGGCAATAAAGGCTTCTCATCTGAATCAACAATTCTCAACAATGTTATAAGAGGAGATACAATTTTCACAACTTGATAACAATCATTCCAAAACTGATTGTCCAATTTGATTGCACTGAAATTTTTTCCTGCTTTAGTCCTTGATAATTTGTGGTCCACAAAGTGTTTATTAACAACTAAAGCTTGCAAGTTATTCTTGTGCATATATATGTTGTGCAATGTAATAAATGTGGTGGCAAACCTTGTGGCACCAGGATGCACAATTTCTTTCAAAGTCGGTCTTTTCCTCAGCCATGATAAGAAAACCATATGATTATATGCAAATATAATTATCTTTGATGCCTTTGATGCGAGGTCTGACACATGAGGCATGCTTGAAAAGTCTTTCAATACAAGATTCAAATAATGTGTAGCATAAGGTAACCAATAAATATTTTTATACTTCTTTTTAATCAATCTACCACATGCTACATAGTTAGCTGCATTGTCAGTCACCACATGAACAATATTTTTGGGACCAATCCACTCAATGACTTCACATAATAGTGTGAATAGAGTTTTGGCATCTTTAACTAGATTTGATGCATCAACAGAATTCACAAATACCATACCACATGTAGAATACACTAAGAAGTTTATCAAAGTACGCTGTCTAACATCAGTCCATCCATCAGCCATGAGTGTGTAGCTATTGTTTTTCCATTTACCTCGATGGCTATTAATGAGTAACTGACATTCTTTTCTCCAGTCATTCAACAAGTTGGTTTTAAAATCATAAGCACTAGGATCTTTAAACCCAGGCCCTATTAAAGCAATGTCATCCACAGCTTTTTGAAATAAAAGACAATTAAACGCCTTAAATGGAATGCAGTTTACAATAGCCCATTCAGCAATCAATATTTTCACATTATGCTTTGCTTCTTTAGTTGGTAATGCACTCTTAATGCCAAGTTGGGAATCAGGAGTTGTCCTAGGAGCAAAAAAATTGTCTATGCTCCCAGAAGCTTTCCTCTCTTCCTCACACTACTTGTGACATTTGGTGATTCACATGAGTTTCTTCGACTTTCTCTTCTATGTTTTCAATAGTTTTCTTCTTTGACCCTTCTTTTAAAGACTCTACCATTCTATAACGTACATCATGTGAAACTTTTTTACAAGCAGCTATTTGACCAACAGTGCCAGTAAGATGTTGCTTCATCCTATTTATCCCACCTCTGCTATAACTATTAGTACAAAAAAGACACATATATATATTTTGTGTTCCTTCTTTTTTGTATGCAATATGTGCTCATGCTAGATCAGTTTTGGCATGTAATGAAGATGTGAGTGTGGAGGTTTCGGTAGGGGGAGTTGAAGATCCAGTATTAGGAGTCATGTTGTCATTTCCAAAACTTTGGTTATTTGTAATATCCATCACTGCTACTAAAAAAACAAATCAAAAGCTTAACACAACATTAATGATTAAACAATCAAGTTATTCAGTTTCAGATTTCATATTGAACAAGTAGGGAACCGTCCATAGTTTTAAAACCGAAAACATATTCAAACTTCAGCATATAACTATATATAATGACCACAATTTTAAACCAAACACAATCCATAATTTTGAAACCAAACAAGTAATTCTAAACTAGAGTATCAAATTATTTCAAAATACCAAATTAATGAAATTATTCCTTCATGCAAAGTGCAAACAGCCAAACATAGAATATCCTCAAGCAGATTTCAGGATACAAATCCATGGAATCCATTGATGGCTTCAGATTTTAGAATACAATTAATTTTCACAGAATATCCTCAAGTAGAAGCAGAATCCAGATTCCAGAATGGCAAAATCAAACCAGAAAAATAAAAGATGGCAGAGATTATCATCGTCACTTCCAAGTTCAAACGAAAATATGTGAGTCTGCGAGAGTGGCCAAGAAATCAGAGACTGAGAGTGAAAGTGATGATGAAAGATCAGAGATTGAGAAATTGGGAGTCTGGACTTGGGAGAACTGAGATCGGCGAGCACTCACTAATAACTTAGATCGGTGACGACAGGGCAAGGAGCTTCAGGCGAGGCGACGGTAGGACAAGGAGCTTCAAGCAGGGCACCTAGCAGCTTTAGGCGAGGCAGGGGACGATGACCATACCGAGAGTGAGGGCAGTTAGTAGTGCGAGCTTCAGTGAGCTGGGAAATTCAGTGAGCACATGGCGACGAGATTCAGTGAACTGGGACTGAGAACAGGGCAATGAGCACACGGCGGCGAGATTCAGTGAGCTGGGATCGAGGACGGGGCAGTGATCACACGGTGGCTGGGACCAAGGATTAGAAAGGAGATGCCGAGATGGAGACCGAATGAGGAAGAAGGAGACAGGGGATCGAGGTTGAGCTGGTTTTGGATTTGGTTTGCAAAATTTTTTTTTAATAAAACATCGTCGTTTTTGGGTTTTGGAGGGGGTAAAGCAATGAATCAGATAAACCATCTAAACCAGTGGTTTACCTGGTTTAACACCAGTTCTTACCGGCTCAACCGATTTACCACCGGTTCAAACCAAGGGCGATTCTTGCCTTAACCTAGACTGGACATCACCGGTCTAGTGGTTGAACTGGCTGGTCCAGTCCCGTTTTTTTTTCCCATGGTAATATTATTGAATGTTAAGAGTATTGTGCAAGTAGGAGTGAAAGTATAAGCCAGGTTCCTATCAAGAGCCTGTACAGTCTAACCTACATAAAATTTAGACCAGCCTATTTAATGAATAGACCACGCTTATATTTAGGTTTATTAGGCTAACTAGTCCAAGAGCTCTAAATATTATGGGATTTATAAGTTCAAGAAATATTTCTCTATAAGGGGATTTTTTTTTCTAGTATTTATTAGCGGATTTGCTCTTCCTTTTCTTTTTTCTTTCCATAGTGGAGATAGCCGTACGTAATGACAGATCACGGCCATATTATTAAAAGCTTGTGATCTTCCTTGGGGGAAAAGCTACATCCAGTACCAGACCAATTATTTGAGTGATACGTCCCAGGTCAAATTCTCATCAGTACGAGTCAAGGGAATGACCCCCTATCCTCTGATTTCCATATAAAGGACACGACAAGTATAAATACCCTCTTTAACTTCTATTCTAATGGACTGAATGTCTTTCATAAGGAATCGGAGCTTATAGTTTAAAAGTTTAATTAATATTTAAATGGGGGCTTTACTAGGACTAACTAGCAAAAGGCCTATAGTCGGAAGCGAACTTAGAAACTAAGCACGCTTGGGTAAAATATCGAATATTTTTAACAACTTGACTCCTCTGCCGTCTGGCTTAAAAAATCAACATTATTGCATCATCGGAATCATCTCCATTATAATTAGCCTTTAACGAATAATATTTTTAAGCTATTCAAAATAATAAATGCATTGAAATAATTAACAAAATGAAATTAAAGAGAAGACAAGGAAGAAAACAACAAAGCATAAATAGCAAAAAAGGTGCATTTACTTTTGTGAAATTTCGGTTTTGGTGGGAGGACTTTGAGAAGCAGCCTCTAACATATACACTGTTACAAGGTTGTCTCATTAACTAATATATACTCTCCCTCTCTCTAATATAAGACATAATTAACTACTTTGAATAAATTAAGAATATTAGTTAAATTAATTAATATGATTTTTTTTAAAACATCTTAAACATTTTTTTTAATTTTCTCTCCTTTTTTCTCGTACTTGATCATTATTGAAGGAATATTAATGGGATTAATTTGAAAAAAAATTAATAAATATGTGAACTAAGTATTACATATATAATCAATATCAACTTATCAATTTGGTCCTACATGAAGGACCGGAAGAGTGTGTGTGTATTTTACTTACAGATGCACGGTTCCTTGTTCTCAAATCTCCAAAGATACCTAGTAAATTTTATTTCTGTCTTCTTCGCAATTTCCTTAGCTTTTTTCCACAATGTCTCTTCTAAGATCTAAGGATTAGACAATTATTTATTATGCGTATTTTGAAAAATAATTGAATTGCTTGTCTCTTTTCTTCTCGAGACTTTCTGCTTCTCGTTCTGCGTAGCTATAATTTGGATTAATTTTGTCTTTAATGCTGAGCAAGGGCCTAATCAAGATGCATGCCAGGCCACCGACATCTTAATTAATAATGTTAAAGAAATCTATCTATCTGGTTAATTCTAATAGTACAAGTTTATTTACTACTTGTAATCAATTATTTATATCCTTAATATAAGTCATTTTCAATTTACTTTATACATATGAAAGAAATTAATTAAAATAGTTTGAGTACTCAGAGTTGTCCAGAAATTATCGTTATTTTACGAGATCATCCTCCTATTAAAATCCACCTCTATATTTAAATTACTCTCCGGAAAAAGCATTAATTCATATATATATATATATATATATAAGTATGTCATAGTATTAATTATGGGGAAAAAAAGAAGAAGAATGCAATCATAATTAGTTCAACAAATAAATTTTATATTAAAAACGTAAATGATAAATGTTAAGTATAAAAGGAAAGTAGACGTTGGATCCATTCTGAAGAATAATCAATGATAGAACCTTCAATGTTCAAATATATATGCCGAAGTATAAGAGCTATAGCGCAAAGACAAACTGAACAATATATGACCACCCCCCCCCCCCCAAAGAGAGAGAGAGACAGAACAGAAACGATTGAATTGTTCTAAAATTTATTCATTTCAATATTTCCTTTTTTTAAAAGAAAATTCAGTCATCTATAGTTTACCCACACAAACGCATACTCTCAGTAACGAAAAGGATTGTAAACTTCACATAATTACAAAAAAATTTAAAGATTATAATTACCTCTCAGCATTAAGGTGTGTGTAAATTCAAACAACTCTTAAACGTAGCATTTGACGAGAACTGATCACATGCAGAGCAAAACTTATCAAGAATAGATTAAAAATCAAACAAATGTAAGTATGAGAACAATATATATATATATATATATATATATAATTAAACCGCATAAATTAAATTAAATTACATTAAATTTTCCTGTAGGCCATTTGCTTCTTCCTTTCTCGATCTTGATGAGATCTTCGCATTTGTCTTTCTTGACTCGGACGACCCTCTTTATTTAGGAACTGTTGTTAAAGTGAGACAAAAACCTAATCGTTCGCAAAATTGACAAACGCAATATCTTCATTACAAGGGTATGGCTTTCCATCGCATCACGGTTTGCCATTTTGACAGATATGACGAAGTTAAAGGAATTCAAACTTAAGGGCACTTTAATTAGCCCAATCCTTGCCATCTTATATTATATGAAACATGTGCCATAAGACATGCACTTTCAAAATTAATCAATTAACCAGTAATCGCATGGTCTAATGACATAAATCAATAATCTTATTATAAACTAGTGATATAAAATTAAAGCTTTTTAATAAATGAAATGTCATGGGTTCGATCTTGCTTATAATTTCAGACTAGTAGTGTCGGTCCTTTATTTTTTTTATAAAAAAAAAAACTCAACCCTCTTTGTGTTTTGTATTATCAATCATGATTCGTGTGTCTTTTTTCTTTTTTCTCCGCCTTCAATGTATCTAGCCATTATCGGTTGGCGCTTTTTTCTTTTACAAATCAGACATCCCTGTCTTAACCCATTCATTACATTTAATTAATTAATCAATTAAAAATATTTCCCCTTAAAAACTTTGATTTCAGTTTACACAAATTCTATTTATAGTTTCAACCCGTGAAAAAAAAAATGAAGGGAAAAAATACTTGTCAATAAAGAATTAGTATCGTAATTCGTAAGGCTAGAGGATAAAAGGATCTTACTAGGTTTATTATCATATTGGAAATTCAAATCTATAGAGGGGAACAAAAATGGACCAAGCTGCATCAATGTTTACTACTAAACAGACACATAATCACAAAATAAGTATCCACATTTAAAAAAGAAAGGCACCTTTTTTGTGATGTTAGGCAGCCGATATCCTTAATTTCAAAAAGGTAAGGTCCCAATGTCGGGCGATTGTTTAGTTCCACTACCGCAATTTTACAACTTAATTTTTTTTTAGGTTAGTTAAAAAATTATTCATTTTAAAGCCTGACATATAGGACCTAATCAAAGAGTTAATGTTAGTCCTAAATATAAAGTCTATTTAATATAATTATCAAATTTTTTTAAATTAACCTTATCAATGTTCCCTCAACAATAATCAAGTGGGAGAGGGAGAAAAGGAATTAAAAGATGCTTAGTGTATTTTAGGAAAAAAACATATCATATTAACTAATTAAACTAACATTCTTAATATACTCAAATTAATTAATCAGATCTTATATTAAAAATCAAAAGAGCATAAATTATCTCAAGTCCTAAATGTAAAAACTAGTTTGTAGTGTAACTTATATTGCAAACTAGCTCTTAGACTTAAGGTTGGAGCTGATATATATGTTTGTTTTCTTCCTTGTATATAAAGGAAAAGAATTTACATTCATGGAAATTGAAACTTTATTTAGTATTTTTACGATAAACCCAAAAATTAAAAGAAAAACACAGGGGAGGGAAAGAGAAAGCAAAAAGGGACGAAGACTTTTACTCGTTAATTATGTCAATCGCCAAAAAAGCCTCTTGATTCAATGGAACTTTTCACGTCAAAATATTGTGGGTTTCAAATCCTAAAGTAACAAAATATGAGGATGGATGTGGGCGCGTGAGAGTCCTCCTGTGTGGAGGAGGATCAAATTGTTAAAAAAAAAAAAAACTAATTATGTCACTCTCTTATTTCTTTTTTGGTATGCATTTTAAATTATCTGAATTAGAACGTCTTTATAATCTCTATATAAATACACATACTATAAAATCTCTATAAAGTAAGGCTTTTTATAAATTATGAACAGTGTGACTTTTAGACCTATGTGAACAAAGCTAGCATATGCTAACAAATTAAATTTCACAAGTTTATAGAATTGAACAATTTTAAAGTGACACTACGGGAGTGTTTGGGTAGAAATAAAAACATAATTTTAAAAGTATTTTTACGGTATACGAGATAAATATATGAAAGAAATTGTCTCGATTTATAAAAAAATGCTTTTAAAAAGTGTTTATAAAGTTGCTCAAACACCCCCCCAATGTGGAAGAGACAAGTAAGCAGCTAGACATGTGTTCATCTATAAGTTGATAATAACAGAGTGTGGCTTACACTAATAAATACCCCATTCCGTCGTTTTTTTTTTTTTTTTGCAAAAAAAAAGATGAAGATATATAATTTACATATATTAATAAAATAGTTTTAACTAATTAGTCTATGTCTTAAAATAGTGACCAAGATCCACAAAACACTCTTAAATTTTAGATTAATTTTATATTGACCAGCTAAATATTTTTGTTATTTTCTAGACTGTTGTATAGATAATCGGTCTAGAAAATATATTTTCTACCTATAGTTTTAGAATTGATCCATAAATGCATGGCTAATTTATATAAAACTCACTTAAACTATGGGTTACTTGCATATAATCTCCTTAACATTTTAAAGTTCAAATTTAGCCTCCCTAACATTTTTTTTAACACAAACCCTTTGTGGTTAACTTACTACTATTTTTTTAACTCACATCAGACTAACATAAGACATGTGACATCTTATATGGCATCCTATATAGCATTTAATAATTTCATACTAATTATAGATTTTTTACGTAAGTGTTAAATTATCATTTTATCATGAAAATAAACCCTCCACCTTGTGTCTTGTCACGCTCTGTATCCTTTCAACTTTCAATTTCTTAAAAAAAAAAAAAATACAAGAACCTTGTGTTCAAGGCTGCCCTTCATCACAATTCAATTGAGTACGAGCCCTTTAGCATGATGCTATCAAGGGCGAATAGTATAAAGACGAAGTTACAGCATATCAGGTTTTGGTGTTCTGAAGCACATCAAGATATTTGAAGACGGCAACGAGATAGAAGGGGAAGGAGGGTTTGTTTTAATGATAAAATGGCAGGTTAAGCCTTAAGTAAATACTATTTTCGGTCCTAATTATAAGAGCTAGTTGACTAATTTGAAGAGATTAAAGAAAGAAGTTAAGTTAGTTATTTGTAATAAATATGTGTTGTCTTTCCTAAAATATCCCTGCTAATCAAATATATTAACTAGAACTATCATTATTAGAAGAACTATTCTAAAAAAAAATACATAAATATAAGAGACAAAGTAAATTAAGATCTTATATTTAGAATCAAATAAAGTTAAACAAAATCTTATATTAAAAACTAAAGATAGTATATATATATATATATATATAATTAGTATAAAATTATCAAATGCGATGTAGAGGTAGGCTTTACTGAAGAATAAGGGGCGGGCCGGGTGCTTGTGGGCCCCCTCTGCAACAAGTGCTTGTTGAACCCTCACCCCTCTCCTGTTTCCGGAAAGGGGGCCGGGCTGTGTTGGATGCCATGTAAGGTGCTACATGTTTTCTATTTCTATGATGCGGTGATTTTTGTTAAAAAGATAACAGTAAATTAACAGCAAGAAGTTTATATTTTAAAAAAAATAAAAGGCTAGGAAAGTGAAATTTAAAATTTAAAATATTAGAGAGGTTATAGCTTAAATATATATTTAAAATATTGATTTTAAATTATTTAACTTCGAACTCCGGTTTTTAATATAGCAATAATTAGAAAATAAATTATAAATTTAGACAAACGTCCGCCCAGCTTAGTAAAAGTGATTCAAGTCCCCAAATCCTAATGATCAATGATCAAGTTTTTACCAACAAGGATTGGGTCTAATAGCAGGAGCTAGTCTCCTACAATATGATGAATCAAAATTTGAATCTTCACTGGGAGAAGTGTCTACATTTAGTTCCCTACAGTATCCCGAATAGAATTACCTCTAATAAGAGGATACCTATACTTTAGCAAAAAAAAAAAATCAAGTTTTTAACTAATGGGGGTTGGGTTTAGCGGAATGGATTAATCTCCCACAATATGGTGAACCAAGATTCGAATTCCCGTTGAGAGAGGTGTCCACATTTAGTGCCTAATAATATCTCGAATAGGATTGAGTCCACTAGAATGATACCTATGCTTTAACAAAAATAATAATAATAATCAAGTTTTTATTAAAAAGAATTTTTTTTCTTTTTTTCTATGCGAGGGGAAATTTTGAGGATATTATTATTATTATTTTTATTGTTATTATTATTATTGGAGAGGCAAAGTGACCACGTGAGAATGAGATCACTGCATCCATGGCCACCCTTTTGTGGTGATCTTTGGGGAAAAAAAGGCTATGCACGTGACATGCCCTTTAAACTTGAGGGTAATGACTAGTTGAGATAATAAAATAGGACATGTGGGAAGGAAGTGGCTAGTTATAACATGTTAATTACTTAACTAAAATGAGACTAATTTATATATAAAATGATTAATTTAACAGAGAGGCAAAGTGAGGCTGAGGTAGAATTGCCTTCCCTTGTCCCTTTTTGCAGATGGATCCCCTCGTGCGGCACACCCGCTGACCGACCCCTCATCATTTCTTACTCCTCCTCTTTCTTTGACCTTTGACTGCATTTTGATTTATATAACCTTTTTTTTTTCATCTCTTAAGTTGTATTTAATATTCTCAAATTTTCTTACATATATTTTTTAATGATCCTCAGCATTTTAAGTTAATTCTTAGTACTTAATATTTTAAAATATCTTTAAAGTATTTTTTTTCAATAACAAATATTCTAAATTTAATTTGCCAAGTGCTGTTTAAAAAAATTACTTTAACGTAGTGGTTGCATCAAAAATTATTCGGTGCTACTAGGAAAATACTTTAGGTTACTTAATGCACTAAAAATTAATTTAGAATATTAAGTCCTACTTGAAGAAATACTTTGAGTGCCAGGTGTCACAGAACCCTTACTTTTTCATGTTAATGCAAAATACTCATATGATAATTGATAATGTCCAATATATCAAATGGTTAATTTCTTAGTTTTATTACTGTAATATTTTGATTACTTCTGTAAAGTAAATATTTGATTGTCCTTGTGCGTCTGTGTGTGTTTTTTTTTTAATTTAGTTATTTCATATACATACAATGCACTCTATCATGTGTGAAGTCTTGTTTTGCCTTATTCTTTCTCTTCTTGGGAAATAGTCTTCAAATTTTTGTCCTCTTTATTTTTATTTTTTATTGTGTTAATTAATTTCATTATGATATGCACACTATTTAGTTAATTTATTGAAAATTCTTGGCAAAAAGAAATTTATTGAAAAGTCAGCCCAAGTTGTATATGCATAGTTGTGATATTATTGTAATTTTCAATGTGAAATTGATTTTATTTCAAATATGATTATACAGAATAACTAAGTCGTTTTTATTTTTGAGAAGAACTCATTTATAAAGTTAAAATCAAATGTTGGAAAGAATTATGTCATTGTTAAAACAAAATAATTAAACAAATGTAATTAAATATATAACCCCTTCATATCATAAATATAAAAAGTATATAAAACTACATTTGTTCATGAGTCTAAGATAATAACTAATTTCAAAATTCATGTAAATACGGAACATATTTTAGATACCATTTTTTCTGGAAACATTATATTTAATAAATTTCAAGTAATTCTTATATTTATAATAAGATAACTGTGTAGTTTGAAAAAATCTCAATTATACAATTTGGCTAGTTTTTATAAAATTCTAATTAATCGTCATTTCCACCTAATATTTTTAATATAAATGAATCTCAATTACATAATTTAGCTAGTTTTTATAAAATCCTAATCAATCGTGATTTCAACTTGGTATCGTTAACATAAATGATAAGCAGGAGTTGCTTTTGGGTTGAAAAAATCCCCGATGAATTTAAGCAATGAAAATTTCTCCATTTCGACGCTCATGTTTCTTTTGTTGTTATTTGATTAATGAAGAAGTACTTTATTATTATTAAAAAGCAAAAATGTCATTGGATTCCTTGCACGTGAGTTCCTGGGTCAGTATGATCCCATTCTGCTTTTCATGGCACGTGGGGGTGACCCTTCTTTTCCCTTCACAGAATCCTCTCTCTCTGTTTTTTTTTAATTCTTTTTTTTTCCTTGATGGGTTACATTTTTTTATAAAAAAAATTTCGTTTGTAATGCGATAACGAGATTTTAGTTTTTTTTTTTTAAAAAAAAAAAAGATGCATGAAGCATCCACACATGCACTGACCAATTACCGTTGGTCGGTGCTGATCCCGCTAGCTGTTAAATTTTAGTTTGGATTTTTTAATTTTAAAATAAAAATAATGGTAATAATTTTTCAATAAATAAGTTAATTTTTAATATATATATATAGATCACTTCATACATTTTCATAGAATCTAAACGGAGTCGTGTTATCTACTATTGGTGTCATTTGTTTGTATATAAAAAAGATGGCTAGCTCATTAAATTAGCCCTTTCTAAGAAAATAATTTAGCTTTTTTCCCCAAAACTGTGAAGGAATTCAAACTCCTACATTATTTTATATTTTGCCTTTTATGATTAGAAAAAAACAACAACAACAAATTAAGACTCCTCGATGCTAAAATCTAATGATATAATATTAAAGAATGTTTTTGGAAAACCGAAAAATTATCACTCCAATCCCAAAATTATAATCCACACATCACATGCAATTTTAGAATTCATGTGTTATGGGTCTCACATCGGAAAGTTTTAGAGATAAAATGTGGTTTATAAATTTAGGAGTTTTCACTCTTAGGACACTAAGTTTTTGGATCAGGCTCTCTCGATGAACTTTTGTGATCATAATAGCATGAATGATAACTTTAGTTCTCAAGTATTATTGAGCCTTAAGAATTTAAGTTTATCATTTTTCTTTGAGGTATAACTGAGTTATAATTGATGTTTTTGTTCCACATATATGCTGCAATTCATGCGACAGAGAGAGTCAAATTGGTAAAAGAATATATAAGAATGATAAGAGTAAAATATTTATATTCTAATCTTTAATTTAAAGAAAATTATTTTAGGGATCGAATCTCTTCAAAATTAATTAATTAATGGTTTGAAAAAAAAAATCTAGTGGCCATTATGTGGAAATTATGATCTGGCGAATCTCTTCACATATTGCCCCATTAGCAAAAGTCTTAAAAGGGGTTCTTTTACCAAACTAGCTAGGTTAGGACCTGGCCTCATAGAGCTGAACTTTCTGGAGACAATTGAACTAAACTAAACTATATTGTATTATATTAATATAGGCATCAATCCAAATTAGGTGTTATCTTATTTCTTAATTAACTATCCGATTGTTATTTGTAAAAAAATGATTTTGGTCGAAATTGTCATTATATTTCACTTTCAGTTTTCACGCCATTGTTTAAGATATCACGTGAATAGGGATTTTAAAGACCATTACCAAACATCAAAGAATTCATAGAGTTAATTTCATAATTTCTTAGAGTTAATAATTTTTTTTTTCATTTCTTATACGCATGAGTCTAATCATTATTCATAGGAAAGGGATAAGAGTTAAATTTTACATGTATCAAAATATTGCTGTGGTGAAGTAAAACTTTCATCATGCCAACTTTTTTTTATAGCACTCAATTTTAAGTGTGGAAATAATTAAGCAATTTTTAATTAGAAAATCTTAGTTATATTTATTCGATTTTAAATTTTTTTTAAAAATCAATTATTTTACGCCCAACTTGAAGAGTCTTAAAATTAATTAAATATAATGGATTTGGATCTTCTATTGTCACATTCACACACAATACATAGGAAGAAAAAAGGAAGAACATATGTGAAGAAGAGAAATCAACATCATACATAATTTTACGCCTTTGGGATGTGATTTTTTTTTTTAAACACATCAATGCTAATGACAAAAGAGTCAATTTCAACCTATGATAATTAGATTGAATGGAAGAACCTCAATTCTCTTTAAATAAAATGAGGATTAATTTGAACTTTATAAATTAAAAAAAAAAGTTTGGAAACACAGACCTAATAATATATCAAGTGGAAGCTGGAGATTCAATTCTCTTTGAATGAGGTCAGGAATTTGAATCCTATGGATGAAAAAAACAATGTTTGAATAACAAGTTTCTTATAATCACATATACTCATGTCTTAAACAACAATATGAAAATAGTAAGGCACCTGTAAAAATATGATTATAGAATTTGACATAATGATTATAAAGTAATTTGACTTAAGTTTTGTCTCAGTAATTTAATCTATCCCAATAATATTAACTACAAGATGATTGTATAAAAATAAAAGTTAAAAAATGAGAAGGGTAAAAGGGGGAAGGAAGAAAAGAAGAATAGTGAGATGATATGGTAGTTCAAAGCCCAAGAAAAACTCTTCGAGTGAGGTTAGAGTCACAAGAAAGAAGCAGCAAAGTCCTCAAAATTAGCAATAAATCAAGCCCTCAGCTTCTTAATTAAAACGCTGGAGGGAGGGGGGATAGTGCTTTAATGAGTTGTGCCTGTCTGTCAAATTTGTCACAAAATTAAAATTAAAATTATTATTAAATAATAATAAAAAGACAAACACAGTTAGTGAGTGAGGGAGTGATTGGTCTTAGTGGATTGGTTGAATTAATGTCTCCCATAAATATGTTTGATTCCCCCCAGAAACAAGGGATCTTCTTCCTCTGTGTCTTGTTCCTTTCTTCTTCCTCCTCCTAATTTCTCTTTTGTTTTCTTCATGCTATCCCATATGCCCTGCATATACCACCAATCACAGCCTTGATCTTTAAGGATATATGTGTGAATAACTGTATCTTTCTTTCACTATCAACTTTTTCTCATTCTAATCATGTTACCAGCATTACAATCAACTTGTATAATTCTGATTCTAATTATCCTTCACAATTCCCAAAAATTATGTATATTCTGATATAGATAAAATAGGAAAAAATGAATACTTTCATTGGAGATGTAGATCTATTTGTACCCTAATTTATTTAAACCAGAGGATGAATTTTTTTGGCACTTCGGCTTTGATTTTGCAAATTGATTTGTTCCCCTAACTTTTCCTTTACTGAACTAAGTGTTGTTTTTCTTAGAATACTCTTACTAAAAACGTATATTAGCTAGAACTAACATTTGATGAAATCTTTAACAACTACTACAAAGACTACCTTAGAAAAAATAGATAAATATAAGAGACAAAGTAAATTTAGGGTCTTATATTTAGAACCAAATTGAATATCGAATGAGCTCTTATATCAAGGACAAGAGGTAGTATTTAAGTAAATTTTAACATGTATATTTATTTATGGGTTAAAATGCAAATTTGTTCCAGAAGTTTTCATTTATGAACATTGGATATCTAGAAATTTTTTTAGATGTAAATTTACCCTGAAAGTTTGAAATTGTAATAAAATTGCCCCCTACCGTTAAAAAACTAACATTGACTATTAAAATAGTAATATTAACCATTAATATGTTTAACAATAAGGGACAATTTTGCTATGATTTTAAACTTTTAAGACAAATTTATATCCAAAAAATTTTAAATGCCCAATACTCCTAAATGAAAACTTCTAGAGACAATTTCCACGTTAATTCCTTGCTTATTAATTAATTATAAATAATACAGCTTCTTCTAAACTTTATATTACATAGAGATTACGTGATAGGATGAACATATTAAAGTATTTAATAAGCAAACAACAATTGGGGGGGTGTGTGTATGCATAGCAGTACAGTCCAAACTGGTATCACACATCCTTTAAAACGCTGACAGAAATTATCACTTGTGGCTTGTGCATCCCATGTACATCATATCATGATACATCCTTTTGTTTTGTTCGTTTGTAGTTTTATTTTCACCAAATATCTTACACATGCATCTCATCGATATCCCAAGATCTTATATGTTGTGACTTGTGATATTTCATATAGTATCCAAGGATATATCAATCAATATCGCTATGAAACCCTATTTTTTTCCCGTTATTTTGAGAGTAACTAATAATAATATTAAACATGATTTAAAATGAAAAATGTGTTGTTAGCTAGCTAGGTCAACATATATACCAATTTTATGACACTTGCCGTGACCTTTCCAAACATCAAAAAGAGAACTAATGGAAGAGAGTTGTTAGTGAAATAGTGCACGTTCACACTTGAATGGAAAGAAAAACTATTAGCTCAAGTAAGATCATCCATATATATCCTTTTCTGGGGGTCCCCCACCCCACAGAATTCCATACTGACAAAAACGTAACAATCAAACTGATCGGGTTGGTCCCCTTGGATTTCCCATGTCACAACAACTAAGCAATCATGTTTTATATATCTATGAATCTATCTAGCTGTCTTATATTCAGTAATACTTTTGAGTTATATTATCACATATACGGTCTGAATTCTACCGTTGGTCTTGCAGTCTAGTAGCGTAAATACTTTTCTACAAGTAAGAGATCGTATGTTCAATCCCTCTTATAATCTCAAGTAATTAATTTCTACCATCTGATTAAAAAGAAGGTTTGAATCCTTAATTTTGAGTAAATAAAACCGAGTCTCTTCTACTCGATCCAATCACTGTTTGGTGTAAAAGGGCTTGGATTTGAATTGTCCCAAGTTGCAAGAACATTCTCAGAATTCTAGCGTGTTGTTGAAACATGTCTAGGTGAATGTCATTCTCGAGTTGTCTTTTAGGGTTGAGGCTTACTGTACAAGACGACCTAATAATTGTCTTCATGCTTTGTTCCAATACTGTTTAATTCATTTGTTTCTGGATTAATTGGCAATCAAATGAAGGATCAGTCATCTATATATGTCCCGATTAGTAGATACATAAAATAATAAATTAAGCTATAAACATCGATCTTTATTCATCTTAATGAAATTAATTCTGAAATTTTTTTAATGCCTTTTCGGAGTTACAATGTCGTATTAATTTCTAGGAATTGAGGATTTTCTACCAAAATATAAATATAAATATAAATACCTGCCATGATGAAGTGAATTCAATTTTATCGCAAACTAGAGCTATACAAATTATATATAAAGGAAACTTAAAAGAATTTAGTACTGTGAGAAGTTTTTTGTGACAACAAAAAAACTTCAACATGATATTAATAAAGTATAGTTGTTAACTATGACCTCTGAAAATAGTATGATCTCGGTCAAAAGGTATCACATCTTATAAGCAAATGAACGTTACCACATGAAAATTGGAACAAACAAACCCATGTTGATGAGAATTTTAATTTAAAATACACAAAAAAACAAAATTCGAATTTAATCTCTTAGTTAAAATGTTTTAATCTAACTATGACTATCCTAATTCCTTTGCCCCTACACGGTATTTATAATCGTCCACTTTAATGAACAGTATAAAAATAGTAAAGTGTCATTTTTCACTCATTTTCGTCTTACATGTTATTTTTACATAATTATCAAATCATAAAAAATTCTAAGTAAACTATCCTTTGATACTAATCTGAAAATTTAACTTCATCCATGACTTCCAAAATGTGAAACTGGAATAATTATAGGAGCCGCTAGCTAGCAATGTTCTGGCCAAGTGGGTAATTTTTTTTTTCCTGGTGCTTTACCTCTATATATTATGCTCTTGATGCTATAATTACTTAACTTTGAAGTCACACACACACACACACACACACACACACACACAAATATATATATAATTATATATGTGTACACGATTCTTATTATTAACCGCACAAGCTGAGATATTCAGAAGTGTTCAGAAACGCACCATATATATATATATATATATATATATATATATAAACTAAAGGTAGTGACTGAAATTTTGCTGTGCTTTCTCACCTAAAACTGCCTCACCTTTTCCTTTTGATTTCCTTTTCCATTTAGCTTTTAAAATTCTGTTGGGAAACAATTCAAGCCGACTTGGTCAAGTAACTAGAGAAAAAGCCAGACAGATGATTAGATTCCACTTATACACATAACATCAAAGTTCAGATTGTCATAAACTTGATAAACAAATTTATTCCTCCATTAGCAGAATTCATCAGGAGTATCATCAGAACGCAGAACTTACGATCAAGAATAGAAAAAGTGGAAGAAGCCGTACAAGAAAAAATAAAGAAATATCTCTGTGATTTTGGCAATTCAAGGTCCAAAATCAAGTGGGGTGGTGAATATATATATATATATATATATATATAAAATAAAAGAAAATAAAAAAAATATTGCAGCTTGTTCAAGGAGGGGATTAGTTTAGTTTAGCAATATAAGCTCATAAGCCAAGAAGATGAGCAGAGAATAGTTTAAGAGTGCGATTGAGAGGCCCTTAGAGAATGGGAGACACGGGAACAGCGCCCACGTTCCTCCTCTAATCTTACTTTCTTTCTTTATTGCTTTCGGTTCGCTCTCTCTCTCTCTCTCTCTCTCTCTCTCTCACACACACACAATATTACAGACAAATTGTTGTTTACCAATTCAAGGAATAAATATATCCCGTGTCCTCTCTCCTTCCTTCTATTGTGAACCTCCATAAATACTCTCTTCTGCTTTCTCTTTTGCCTTCGATCAATCTCTCTCTCTCTCTGTGATCCCAGCTCAAGTTTCCAGTACATGATCATGGTTTGAATTGCCCTCTAATTTCTCTGCCTCTATCTTTTTTCTCTCTGCAAATTCTTATTGGTCTCCGTTTGTTTATATGTATATATGTAGGGATATCAGAAGCCAGCTTGGTTGGAAGCTCTGTACACTCAGAAGTTCTTTGTGGGATGTTCATATCATGAAAACTCAAAGAAGAATGAGAAGAACATATGCTGTTTGGATTGTTGCACTAGTATCTGTCCTCACTGCTTGCCTTCTCATCGCTTCCACAGGCTTCTCCAGGTTCGTCGTTATGTTTATCATGACGTTGTCAGATTGGAAGATCTTCAGAAACTCATAGACTGCTCCAATGTTCAGGTTTCTTAATCTATCTTTCTTGTTTCTAACTTATAATTCAACTCGTCCCTTCTGTAATTTCATCTGCAATCTCAACTGGATTGTGTGTGTGTGTGTGTGTAGGCCTACACCATCAATAGTGCTAAGGTGGTGTTCATCAAGAAGAGACCTCAAAACAGGCAATTCAAGGGCTCAGGAAACTACTGTACTTCCTGTGATAGAAGCCTCCAAGAACCCTTCATCCATTGTTCCCTCAGTTGTAAGGTACAAATAGTAGTAATTCATACTCACAATTCTCTCTTTAGTCAATTCATAAGTGTCTTAACTTAATTTGGAGGTCTATTAATATACTTCAAAGCAAAATTATATATAGTGTTCCATATTCTTATCATACATGACATAACACTTCAAATTATACCCATACACCACATAATTTGTCTAGTATATGACATAGTTGTATATATATTAGACGGAAATTTCATCATAAAACCATTCTAAAGTACTAGTTTTTCAAAAACGAAGATTTGTCGTCAAGCCCCATTTATGATCTTGTCATGTCTTTTAGCACAAATTTGAATTCTATGTACGTATATATATAGTACTTCAGTCTGTTCATAATAACCCAAGTATATTTGCAGTGTTAGCATGCTATCTCTTCACATCCTTGTCTCTTTAAAAACGACAATTCAATTCAAACCCTAGCGGAATTCATCTTGTTTCATAGAAGAAAGTAATTATAACGTTTATATTGATTATATTGATCATATATATGTTTATGTGTATATACAGGTGGATTTTGTGCTGAAACACTACAAGGATCTGTCACCATACTTGAGGACGTGCAATTCATTACAGCTGAGTCCAGATTTTCTGATGCCACAAGACATGACGATGGCGATGGGGGACGAAGACATGATCACCAACGAGACGCCTCGTTCGACCATCGTCGACGGCGACGAGCCGATGAGCTCCTGCACTTCGGCATCCTCTGGTTCTGAGAATAACGCCGCCGTGAGCGCCATGGCCTGCACTGAGATCGTGAGGAAGAAGAGAAGTGCCTGGAACGTGTGTGCGAGGCTCATGGCGGCGACCCATAAAAGTCTCCGACGAAGACATGGCCACTAGCTTCAGCAGAAGAAAAGGCATCCCCCATAGATCTCCTCTCTGTTAGATAATTCATCATCGTCATCCCAGAAAACTTAAACAAGAAGAAGAACAACAACAAAAAGAAAAGCCAGAAAAAAACCCTACTACTACTACCTACAAATTTTCTCTTTTGTTTTTTCCTTTAGCCCCGTCAAAATTATGATATTTTGACTGAATTATTCAAAGTTCTCTCTCTCTCTCTTCTATGGGTTCTCTCTCGAAATTGAAGATTTTGGGGTTTAATTAACTAATCACTTGGTCGGGGGTTTTGTCTTAAAGGCATCACGTGATTCCCAATTCCGAGTTATGGTCTGTACAATTTTCTAATGCTCTCTCCTTTTTATTTCTATTTTTTTGAAAAAAGAAAAAAGTAGAGACTGTACGAGACGATGATTATAATAATAGTTGTTAAATGCTTCAGTCATGAATTACGGTCTTGACTATGCCAAAAAGGCTTACATGCAAGCCTCTACTACTACACAACACACAACCTAGTACTTAAAAAGTATAGCTACACTATAGGCCTATACCTTTATGAAATTACTAAACCTATATATATGACTGAGGATTTAATAACGATTAGTGTAAAAAAGAAGTCATTTGGGTGTCCAATGATTGTTTAATTTGTTGTTTATGTTCAAACACGGCGATGTTACTCTCAAAAAAGGCGGAGGGGAGGAGAATTTGCTATATATAGACAAAGAACAAGTCAAGCATAAAAGGAGGTGTGTGTTTTTCTTAGTAATAATGATGTCTGTGTTTTAATTTCTTCCAGGTTTGTGAATCAAGCAAACCCTCCTCATCCCCCCACATTTCTCTCTCCCTCTGCTGATTTTGAATTATTATAATTAATTAACTAATTGCACTTCACATATCATTGGCAGCTAAAACTATAATAATTTCGATGCAAGCCTTTAATTTGAGTGTTTCTCCAGTAATGCAAATCTTCAAAAATCACAGTTCATAGAAGGCACAAATGATTATGTCAAGCAACAGAGAACAGATATGCCTCTTGGTTACTTTCCTTTCAGATATCTGGGAGTCTCACCTTCGGATAGAAAATGTGACTGATTACATTTTCATAAATAAGATGCGAGATTATTGACTTTCTTTACTGCTTCCATTAGCAATCGGTGTAGAAAACACCAACACTAGTTGTCCACTGACCTGTCACTTTCACCATCAGTTACATGTGAGAAGTACTGGTGTAGAAGTGAGAAAGCTTTTGTTTTTCATATTCTTTTCTACACCAATTAAATACTATCTCTAGTCTTTAATATAAGAGCTCGTTTGACTTTTATTTTGGTCATAAATATAAGATCCCCATTCACTTTGTCTATTATATTTATATTTTTTTTTCTAAGATAGTCCTTGTAATAATAGTAGTTCTAACCAATATACTTGATTAGCAAAGATATTATAGGAAAGATAATACACACTTATTACAAATAACTAACTTAACTAATTTTTTTAATCTATTTAAATTAGTCAACTAGTTCTTATATTAAGAACTGAATGTAGTATATATCCTACAGCGGACCTAGAACCGAAGTAGAAAGACTTTTTACACCGCCTGTATCTAAATTGATTACAAAATGGGTGTAGAAATCTGTTTTTAACCACTATAAAAAGGGCTTCTACATCAATGTCCTTCGCAGACAGATAGATGTCGCCTGGTTAATTCTGTGTTCATGTTCCATGCATGCATGCTAATTAGCATTTTGTTGCTTCCACAATTGTGTTTGTGAAGCAAGCGTAGCAAGCTTGCTGTGATTTTTCTTATGGGGGAAAGATGGAAGCATGCCAGTGCTTTGATTAGTTGAGTTGGAAGGATATTTAATTTGTGTTACAAGTTGTGAAATCTGGAACCAGGCAGAAATTATGGCAAATATTGCTGGGATTTAGCCTCAAAAGCTGGTAATTTGTGGGTCAAGTGGGTGAGAGGAATTTATCTGAAAAATGGAGACTTTTGGCTTTATACACCACCCTCTAGCACAATCTAGCATGGAGGAAAATTATTAGAAGAATTTGGGGATAATTAAAATGGTATGCTGGATGTAAAACAGTAAATGATGAATTCCTACAATAAATGGTATATACACCATTAGATTTGGATACGCGTGGGCCAAACTTGTTTGGGGTATAAATTAGATTTACCTAAAGATGCTTTAATTTTAATTAGATTATTGACTAAGATCGATTCATCAATTTCAAATGCATATGAGGTGGATAATGTTACTCGTGGTCTAATTAAGGACCTTATTGGTAAATTGATGCCCTGGTTGGTATTTTCTTCTATCACGGATTGGTGCTTTCAGCTTTTTGAGGTTCTTAAGGGTCAAAAGATTAACCTTATTTACTTGTATAAGTCGCTACTGTACTGCCATTTGCTCTGTGTGGATTGAAAGAAATGCTAGGATTTTCAAAGGGGAAGAAACGAAACTATAGCTTTATTTATATACGGAGATTCAACGAAATCTGGAAATTACACTGCAAACTTGTTCTGGCTTCGTTTAACAAATACTACCTCCGATCCTAATTATAAGAGCCAGTTGACTAATTTGAAAAAATTAAAGAAGTAAATTGAGTTAATTATTTGTCCTAAATAGATGTTGTTTTTCCTAAAATATCATTACTAATCAAATGTATTGACTAGAACTATAATTATTAGAAGGGTTATTTGAAAAAAAAAAGTATAAATATGAAAGACAAAGTGGATTGGGGTATTACATTTAGGACTAAAATAAAAGTCAAACAAGGCTTTATATTAAGGACCGGACGTAGTATATAATCTTGTTAGCAAGATCATGGTATCATGAAAGTTGTTTGGCCGACTTCTAGTTTCGCTTATTAAGAGGTTTTTTTTTTTTTTTTTGGTATAGGATTCTGGTGTATGGTTGTTCACCTGCATTAATTTGAAGCTTTTATTCTTTAGGCTTGGGCAAGTTAATGCATAAAGAGAAACTCTTCCTAGAAGGCGGCCTCTTAATATACTATCATTTGCCTAATTAACCTCTTTTGTACCTGTTTTTGAGATGGCATGCATAATTGATAGTTTTACCCCCCCCCCCAAAAAAAAACGTATTGAGAAAGCTTCAATATGTAGAGAAAATGATCTAGTACACATTTTACTTCTTTGAAATTCACGAGACATGTTATCTCATATATTATTTTAGAATATGAAATAAGTTATACCCGATCAATAAGTTATAAATAATACTTCTTTCAGTTCTTATTATAAGCACGTAATACTAACTTCACATAAATTATCGAAGTTGGTTAAAATTAGTTACTTTCGTTTTATAGAGTACCAAGATTACCCTCAATAAAAGTTGTTAGTTAGAAGAGTTTGGTTGATTTTTGAAAGTTTTTTAACCAGTTAGAAATATTAGGTGAAAAAAATGAACTCTTTAAACAAAATTGTGAGGGGTCTCCCTTATTATCAAGTACTAAATGTGGACATCTTTTTGAGGATTTGAACATTGGTAGAAAGTTAGAGTTGAAATAAATTAGTTAGAGTTAATACAACTTTTGGTTCCTTAAGTTTACCCTAATTTTGATCTTAATCCCTCAAATTTCAAATCATAGATTTTAGTCTATCAAGTTTTTTTTTTCATGTAACCCTATAATTCAATATAAAACGAGAACATTTTCCCGACCAAAACCAAAATGAAGGTAAATTGAGAGACAAAACTGTATTAACCCAATTAGTTACAACGTGTTTGCAACTACTTTTTTTTTTGGCACTAAGCACATATTTTCTTTTATTAGAACTAATCCTATTTGAAATATTGATAAGCGTCAAATGTAGGCACTTCTCCTATCGGGAAGTTTAAACCTTGATTTATTATATTTTAAGGGACTAGCACCTGCCGCTGGAGCCAACCCGATAAAGACTGGGATTGTTGTCCTTCAGTGCCAGGAGCATGTTAAATGAAAGTTGGGCTTCATTGTGTCTCCGGAGTTTCAATAGATCCATGGGCTTCTCTTCCGAACCCAATATAAATGTACTTGTGTATACATTATACAAATATCGATATTAAAATTCTTTCATACAATGAAAAAGAAAGCAGCACCAGCAGCAGGGAACCTACGATGAAGCCGATAAGTTTTTCCTTTTGCTTTGTTTGCATCAGCTTAATCCAAGGATCTTGCACCGTGGATGGTTGAAACTTGAAAGTATTCATGATTTTATTATATTCGATTGTGAAAATTAATAAATTCATTTTCCTAATTAATTTAATTTCATGAGTTGTAAGTCCCTGGATCTCAATGAATTGGAAAATGTGTGGGGTAAATGAATGAAAAAACTAAAAACGGAAAATGATTGATTTCTCAAGTTTAGTATAAGTTTTGGGCCACGTTGTTATTCTCAAAACGTCATTGGGTCTATGGGCTTGTCCTTCCAGAATTTCTGCCGGGTGGATATTCATGATCCAAGGCCCAAATTAGTGTTAAATCAATTTCAAACAAAATTAAATGGCATAAATACATATTTAGTCATCTAATTTCACATAATATTTTTTAGTCATCTACTCGTGACACCATTAATTTCATTAGCAAAAAATATTGACGTTAAAATTTTAAATGTTGACAAGACATTTACAAATGCTGATATATTAAGGTAAGGTTTCAATAATTAACCAAACAAAAATTATCATTTGAGACTAACAATATTAAAATAGGAGCTAAAAAATATTTTATAAAATTAAAGAATTAAACTGAAACTTTATATAAAATTAGAGGATCAAAATATACACTTTTGTGAAATCCCTATAAAATAGTGAGTGACCCCCTATCATTGTACTAAGTTGATTGTAATAATCGTACTTATTTCAATTTTATAATTTTGGCACGCACATGGGAATTACCTAAATCTAAGGAATCATCCATACATAAAATTGACTAATTAGAAAATTATTTAATTGTGTTTAGTGGGCACTCAGAATTCGAATCAGACACCCTCTTGTCAATTAGGAATCTCCTTTTCCATTTATCAGACAAAAAAATTATTCCAACGTCAATTATTGATTCCATTGGGTCTCCTTTATTTTCCTAATGAACCACTGATTTACTTTAAAAATTAAAAAAAATAGCCAAGGGATAATTTCTATAAATAAGAACGGCATTTAAATGTCCTTAAAAAATAATAGTGATACTTTATTTTTATGACTTTAAAAAATTTGATTTTTAAGGTTCTTAATTAATTTTATAATATAAATCATAAGTCCTTAATTATAATGTTCCCTTTACAAAACTAATAATGATAAACCTCTATATAAGTGAACAGTAAGTACCACTTTTTCTTTAAATAAAAAAAATTGATGGTCCCATTAGCTATATATCTTTTATAATTTCTATCATGTCATTTAACCCCGACTGGAAAAAGTTTATAACTTACATAAATAAGTAACATCATTTTTTCTCATTCCAAAAAGGGAAAAAAAAGCATATCAGTTCCACAATTTAATATGATGTTATTGAAAAAAATTGTATTAAAACACATCGACAAACATAGCATCTCTTGTGAAATGTGGGGGTTTTCCCTCTTCTATATAAAATGAAGACAAAAGTAGAAGGAAAGTAATTAGAAATTAAATATTTGAAATTGGC
Source organism: Neltuma alba (assembly GCF_004799145.2). Lineage (NCBI taxonomy): Eukaryota > Viridiplantae > Streptophyta > Magnoliopsida > Fabales > Fabaceae > Neltuma > Neltuma alba. Next base: position 19,408 of record NW_021634185.1, on the reverse strand, counting down.
CACATATGTGTGTGCGCGCACGCGATGATTCACATAATGAATATGATGACCCCACAGGGAATAAAAGGAAATTATCAATCTCTTGATGTAAATTCCATTATTACGTAAATTGACTAAGTTCACTTAATCCGCAATTATTCTTCCCACTATCTCTTATTATTTTTCAGCCTCTTGTGTATATCTTTTATATATTTTTACATCCACTTCCCTTGATTCTTGACTCAGCTTTCTTGTTTGTTTTTGGCCCTTACTAAAGTGATCAAGCTTTCCTAATTGGTTTTAATCAGACATCAACCTCGCTATATATTAATCAGCAGAAATAATAAATTAATAAAAAAGATATGAAATTTAGAAGAAAAAGGGCTTATAGCATAAAGGTGATGAGATGGAACAAAAACTATCAATTAAGCATTGTCAATTATTAATCATTCAATCTTTTTTTAAATCAGCCTTCAAATCATGGTGTGGGTTTATATATTTTTTTTTTTATGAGTCCTGAAGATATTTCACACACACACACACACACCAGAGTTGTTAGTTAATGGGAGGGCTAATTTTGTTTAAAAAGTTGATGATAAGTAGATAAATATGATTTATTTTTATTATTTCAAAGTTATTGTGTGAGGCTTGAAAGATAAACTACCTTATATTGGGTGAAAAAGTAAAAATAAATAAATAAATAAAATTTAACGATCATTGCTAATGCTGCAACATTGCAATGTGTATCTATTAGCATATGTTGCCAAATTCTAGATCACACCTATTATTTTGTTATTATTAGTTATTAAAATACATATGTGTATTTGTAAATTCACCTATAAATACTTATAACTTTTTTTTATAAGCTCTTATAATGTAAATTGGGGCTTGTAAATTTTCATAGGGACACTTGTTATTATACTATTGCTAGTTGTTAAATCCGTGTATGCGCTTACAAATTCACCTATAAAATGTAAACACTTGTTATTTTGTTATTGTTATTAAAATGCATATTTAGATTTATAAACTTCATTTGACATCACAAATATAGGCAAATTGATCAGAATTTTATGTAATGGATAATCAGTTTATATTTCTAAGTTATAATTCTGTGACCTAATGCCGTTGTTGGCCTCAGAGAGAATCACGTCACTCATGCATAAGTTCCAAACTTCGATGACTACGCAGATTAGCTTTAATAATTTATTCGCCACAGATTTTTTTTTTAATGAAAAAAAAGAAGTAGATCTGCTTAGAGCTTTTGAGCCCTAAGATTTGCTTAGTGTACTGTTTAGTTTAATTAACCCTAATGATGCCATATATACACACACACATACATGACAACGTTTTTTTTTTGTTCTTTTTCCCCACATCCAGAAAGCAAAGCAGGTTTAATTGTTAATTAAACATGGTTGATGCCCAATGAAATTGAGGAAGTGTTAATACGGTGATCGATTGCCGAAGGGACGGCCACTAATTAATTAATTAATTAGTTAATCAACTGATTACTTAATTAATCAAAGAATTTCGGAAAACTTTGATCCGCTAACTTATGGGTGTAAATGAAGACAAAACCATGTTGGTATCACTTTCAAACAACTTTCAGGTTTCACACATTATATTGCACTCAGCACCCAATTTGAAAAAAATATATATCATTATTTCTACGAACCTATAAGTATATATTACCAGTACCTTCTACACTTGATATAAGAGCTAGATGTTTGATTAGAAAAGATTAAAAAAATTAGTTAATGATAACAAATAGCTGTTGATTTTTCTAAACTATCTTATTTAATCATGTGCATTGAAATTATTTCTTAATAGAAACCCCTTTACAATCAATATGGGTATTTTAGACAAAATATTATACTACTTTTGGTTTTAATTATAAGACATCATTTGTAATAACGAGATCTCATAATTAAGACCTGAGGTAGTAGATTTAGGAAACAAAGTTGATTGATGTTTTATATTTAATTAGAATCAAATTCAATCTCTTGACTAACTCTTAAATTAATGATCAAATGAGTTAGTACTTTGCATCTAGAAATGTGTATATCTTATTACTACCTCTTGTTTTTAATATAAGAACTCGTTTGACTTTTATTTTGGTCTTAAATATAAGACCATAATCTATTTTTTCTATCATATTTATCTATTTTTCTAAGACAGTTATAATGGTAATTTTAGTCAATATACTTGATTAGTAAGGATAATTTAAAAAATAACATTTATTTTTCTATGGTCTTAATCTATTCAAATTAGTCAACTAACTTTTATATTAAGGAACGAACCGTAAAAGTCACATCAGTATATTCTATGGCCAAAAGGTTGTCAAGTTATAAAGCACCTAGTTGTTAAGGTTACACTAATATACTACTTCTGATCCTAATTATAAGAGCTAGTTAACTAATTTGAAGAGATTAAAGAAATAAGTTAAGTTAGTTATTTTTAACAAATAGGTGTTGTTTTTCTTAAAATATCCTTGCTAATCAAATATTAGTTAGAACTACCATTATTAGAAAGACTAACTTGAAAAAAATGCATAAATAAGAAAGATAAAGTGGATTGGGATCTTATATTTAGGATCAAAATAAAAATTAAACAACATTTTATATTAAAGACTGGAGGTAGTATTTGAGAATCGCTCCAAATGTCTGTGCATTGTTGTTTGTTTTGCAAAGTATCACTCCAAATTTTTTGTTTAGTGGTCTATTAGGGTGTTCGCGATCAATTGTCATGAAGCTGATTCTTCTTCAGCCAACAATAATTACAAGATAACACACGCACGTATGTCATTCAATCTATTAGGCCCTGTTTGGGGTGGCATCTAGGGGGAAAATCGCGTGTTAGACAAATTTTTTTTGTTTGAATTAGTTGTAGCACAAAAGTTACCTTAATCCTTATTGTGGGATGAGATTATGATTTGTTTGAAATGATTTATAAGTAGTTTTTTAATCATAATTTATAAAATATAAAATAAATGTGTGAAAAAAATTGTATCTCAACTTACGTGAAAATGTTATAAGTACTTATGAATTGCTAATCTAAACAACTACTTTCTAAGCTTTATTTTTTGGGGGGGGGGTTCTCTGGTTAGTTGTAGTAGGTTATCTCTTTGACTCCGTGGCTCCGTTGAATTTGGAAAATTTTAAATCAGTCATAATAAGTAAATTGAAAATTTAGAATTTTGGTGAATAGGCGATGCTGCCCCTTAATTATCTCTTTTTTTTAAAATCTCAAGTCACTTTCACTAATCAGCTAGCCGCCAGTGACCGGTGTCAGAACTTCAGTGGGCCGTCGGTGCTAGAAGTCCGACGGCCGGCTGGTGACTAATGTTGGAGCTGCAACGGTCAACTATTTTGAAATTTCTCCCAAATGACCTTTTAGGATTTCTGAAATTTAACTGTCATATTGCATCTTATCCGTTTGTGCTTTTCGCAACAAATCATTGATGGACTCTCCGTTTAACTTTTTTCACCAGTAAATTCACTCAGTCACAAAATCACAACCCAAAACAAACTCAAGATATCATCTTGAGTTCGAGGGATGGTGTTGTTAATTAAGATAATTAAATGTAATATGATTACTTATAATTTTGTTGTTTTTTTATCCATTGTATTTCAATATTTCTTCATGGAAATTTATCAATCTTTTAGGGAAGATACGCAAAAGAAAGATATAGGCCTTGTTTTATCTGCTGTTGTTAATTAAGACCTATGACCATTAGAAAATTTCAAGTATCGTTCATTGTAGATAATCCCTTTTTTTTTTAATCAAGAAAATATGAAATCCTTTTTCATAGAGCCAACGAATACAAATGAAGTTAGGATATTTTAAGAACACGGGACAAGAATGTCACTTCCAGACAAACATATACATTCCACTAGTAATGGAGCACATGCAAATAGTTTAGCCTTATACTACCTCCAGTTATTAATATAAGAACTCGTTTGACTTTTATTTTTAATCTTAAATATAAGACCCCAATCTACTTTGTCTCTCATGTTTATTCATTTTTTTAAGATAGTTTTTGTAATAATTGTAATTCTAACCAATACATATGATTAGTATGGATATTTTGAGAAAGACACCACCTATTTATTACAAATAACTAATTTAACTAGTTTTTTAATCTATTTTAAATTAGTCAATTAGCTCTTATATTAAGTATCGGAGGTAGTAATAAATAAAATAAAGATAAATATTTTTTATTTTTTTGCTAGGCATAAGTTCACGTGAAGACTTTTTTTTTTTTTTGGTTAAACCAATAAACCCAAACCCGTTAATAATATTTGTTATGTTTAAGTTGAAGGCTGCAAGCAAAGCTTGAGGCCCGAAATAAATAATAATTTAGGGTGTGTTTGGATGAAACCAAACTGTGGTTTGGAAAAGTGATTTTGGAGAATAGATTTTGGGAAGAATAGATTCTGTGAAGAATAGATTTTGTAAAAAAGTGATTCTGAGAAGTGAGAGTGTTTGGATAGTTGTCATCAGAAGCACTTTTTATATATACAAATTACTAAAAAAAGACATAAGTTAATATGATAATTACAGAAAAAATAGATTTTATGATATATTTTAATTTGAAGGAATAAAATTGTTAATAATATATTTTTTACCAACATAATTAATAATACATAAGATAATATAATTAATAAATAATTAATGTGTATATATATTTATAAAATATAAGATTAAATATGTTTATCAAAAAATATGTTTATAAAAAAAATAACAAGATATATATCATATAGGCTCTCACACTCTCCCTTTTTTCTCCAAAAGCAAAATTTTTTTGCTTTTTTCAAAACCATGGTTTTGGAGTCAAAACCATGGTTTTGACCCAAAACCATGGTTTTGGTTTTTAGAGGGGGTGTTTGGATGATTGACACCCCAAACCATGGTTTGGGTCTCCAAACCATGGTTTGGGGTGTCACCCAAACACACCCTTATTATCAATCCGCCATCACATAGGTTGCTCCCATGTTTTTCTTAACGGGGTTGGTTTCTTGTTTAAGTCCCTACGCTTACTTATACGCGTAAATTTCTTATCTGTAAAGGAATTTAAATAATTAATGTGATTGGAAGTAGATGAAAGCTATGTTCATATCTGACCCGAAAATTAAAAAAGCTATGTTCATTACTGTATTTGCTGATATAATAATATGGATTATTCTTTTAGCGAATAACTTCTCTCCTTGCGTTTTCTTGGACGAAAAGTGAATAACTTCTTTTACAGCAAATTTATTTGATGTTATCAATTTTGGGGACCCCAAATGCAAGATAGCTCCTCTTGTATTAGTTAGTATTTAGCTATTATATTAAGAATTGAAAATAATATTTACTCAAGGAGTAAAAAATATTTAAAAAAAAAAAAAGAAAGGATAGTTTACTGACAGCTGCAACAAAGACGGAAAAGTTCGGACCTATCACCTGCGTTATATTCTCATTTCCAACAATTTTTTTTTTTAAATTTATGTGGAGTAGAAATAAGAAAGAAAGAAGATTGATTTATAGTATAATATACAATTTTATTCCCGATCTTATTATTCAGGTATACCCAACACTCCAACTTTTTCGAGCTGTAATTTTACTCATGATTTTTTTTTTCAATTTTACCCATGATATTTTTATTTTAGTGCACATAAGAAATAAGATCAGAAGTAAAATTATACTCCTCCGGTTCTAAATATAAGACATATTTTATAATGTAAATTACACTACAAAATAGGTCTTATATTTAAAACTGGAGGGAGTACAAAAAAAACATTATGGATAAAACTGCAACAAAAATAAATCATGGGTACTTCCAAAAAAATTGAGATGTTGGCTACATCTTAAAAAAAAAAAAAACAAAGAGATCAACTGCCAAATACTTGAATCAATTGGTAGAAGTTGTTTCAACTTAAACAAAAGTCACGGATTTGATTCTTTAGGAACGTAACAGTATAAATGGTAAGGTCAATACTCATATGAATATTGAATCCTATTATATACCGATTTGAATTAGTTTGATTTGTAATTCATTAAGAAGTTGAGTGCATAAAAAATAATGAGTGAAATTACACATTTGCAATTGATTAATTTGTATTAGGGGCCAAAGGAGTGGGCAGTTGTAGACTAGTAGTTGTAAGAAACAAGAGCGAAATGATGAAGCGGAGTCAAATACAAAGCTGCCGACATTACCAAAAGCACGCAAATATGACACCATTGATTTCATCGCTTCTTTTTGACTCCCCCTTTTCAGCCGTTTTGTTTTTGTTTTTGTTTTTTTGTTTTTTGTTTTTTGCTTTCAACCTAAACTTATTAAATTAATTAAGCTGTTTAAGCACAATAATCCCTTAATTTCAACCACCAGTTTTACTCTCCCTCCAATTAGGATGTTAACTCTATGTTTGGTTTTGTTGGAGTGGGGGTGACAAGAAAATAGATTTTAACGATTTTAATTTTTTTTTTAGGAAAAAACGGACAAGTAAAAAATAAGTATATATCTATTTGTATTTATATTCTACTATATATATATAGAGAGAGAGACACGTTCACTTTGTTTGTGCTAAATATTTTGTTGTCTTTTAGCTAGAAACTGTGTGAAGTTGTCAAAGAAATATTAAATTACAAATAAGACAGCAAAATGGGAATAATTGCATCAAAAACTCAACACGTAGCGTTGAAGATGATTTTAAAAAAAAACAGAAATTAACAGCTATCACATGATTAGGTAATATCTTTTTTAAAAAATTTACAAATAAAAGTCACGGGGAAGAAAATGATTGGTGTGCCATGTAAGACAGTATATATAAAATAATATCACAAGATTGCTTCATGTCTAAACAAAACTAACAATCTTTGAAGACAGGGTAAGACGCTGACACGTCAGATTCTCCAGACAATGACTCGGATTGTGATGCTTTCACATGCGAAACAATTTAATAATCATGTTTTATTTTCTATTTCTATAACAATTCAGAATTGAGTAATAGCAATATTAAGTTTGAATCAAATTGAGCTTAAATGGAGAGAAACTATTTCATTCAGAATACTTAAATTTTAAGTATTTAACCCTTCACCCAGAAGCATTAATTTCCATCTACTCCTCCGGTCCTTAATATAAGGCCCATTTAACTAATTTGATTAGATTAAGAAAGTTAGGTAAGTTAGTTAATTATAAGAAATGTGACACGTTTTTCCTAAAATACCATAATCATCTTTCTTAATACTCCATTTCCCTCTTCTACTTGATTATGGTTGAGAGAGTATCCATAGGGGTAATTTAGAGAAGATTAATAAATATGAGAAATGGGTCTTATATTTAGGACCAAAACCAACTCAATAATTGGGTCCTATATTAAGGACCGGAGGAGTACTTTTTATGATTTAAAATTATCAATACCGATATATATATATATATATATATATAATCAGCATCAATACTCATTTTTATCGGAAAATCAGGATCAATATTAAATGATAAAATAATACTCCTTCCATCTTTAAAGTAAGACTTAAGTTGATGTAAAATTATTCATATTATCTAAATAATAACCAAGTAGAAGAGGAAAAAGAAGAATTAAGAAAAATGTTTAAGATGTTTTAGAAAAATATATCATACGAGTATTAATTAACTTAACTAACATTTTTAATCTACTCAAATTAATTAATTATATCATACCTTAAGGATCGGAGGAGTATTTCATTATTCTACTTGTAAATTTATGTCTTTTTTTTTAATGATAAATAATGTTAAATATTTTTGTAGTTATAAATTTTGCTATATAAACGACAAATGCCCATAATTTGACTAACAAATTTGCAGCTTATAAGTTTATGAATTACGGCAAAACAATAAATTTTTAAAAAATTAATACGACTTTTAATTTGTAAAATATATACCGATTTTTCTAAAATATCCTTTCAGATTGTTTCCGTTGAAACTGTCCATTAATGCAAACTTTTTTAAATATGCAATTAATAAAAAATAATTTAAGAAAATAATAAATATGACACATAAGATTGATTAAAATTTTATATTTCAGACTAAACTCAAATCTAAACTAGCTCTCATATTAGAGAGAGAAAATACTACTTCAAATCCTAATAATAAGAACTCGTTTATAATTTATAAATAAGACTTAAGGACCAGTAATTAATTTATAATTTAGTATTTCGATATAATTCTCTCTTTTTTGTTTTAAAATAATTAGCGTTGGGTAGAGGAAGAAAACATGCGATCAAGTTTGGAAGAAGTGATTTAATATTTATAATTATTGTATCGTACGTGTCACAGTTGTCATAGGTCCAAATTTTGAAGCGTCAATCGTTATGCATCCAGTGCTTTTGTTTGTTTTATTTTATTTTAATTTAATATTTCCTGTTTGCAGCGTCCGTCGCATTCTTTTATTTACGAAACTGCCCCTACTCTCCTGGCGGGATCTACGTATGGTGACTTCCAATCATTTTTACCTTTTTTGGCCAAAGAATCATTTTGACTATTTCAGGCTTCGCTTGCTCGTTTATTTACTGAAATACACCCTTCAAATTTCCCTTCTCTGATTTCAATATTAAGATTCCTTATTGATTTACTCATTAGCTTATTTAATATCAACTCTAATCTTTTATATAAGAATTAGATAATTAATTTATAAATATTAAAAAATTAGTTAAGATATTTATTTATAATAAATAAATATTATTTTTTAAAAATGTTATTATTAGTTATATGAATTTAAATTACTCATTGATAATAATTCATTAACATGTCCAATCGGTATAACAATTAGTTGAAAAAAAATGATAAATATTTTAAACAAAATAAATTAAATATTATATTTAAAATTAAATCAAGTCTCCAAAATTAAAATTTTTAATTCCTTAAAAAGGGGTTTTATTGCGGGAAAAAAAACAAAAACAAAAATGCTGATCTCACAAAGTCACAAACGACAGTTTCACGTGATGGATAGGAAAAGAAAAGTTTGTGATAAATTTTAACCTTCAATTTTAACTTGGTTGTACTTTTGTCTTAAATTTTTGATCAAATTCAACATAGCTCCTATGATTTTAAAACAGTCGAAAATCGACCATTGAAGTCCTTAAAATCGTAAAAAATTTTAAGACTAGCTGACTGAGTTTTAGTTTCTTAAGAAATATAGATACTAATATTTTGAATGATTAAATTAAAGATGAGTGAATTATGAATGAGTCAAAAATATAAGAACAAAAAATTAATTTTTCCATTTTATTTTTAATTGTCAGCCTCCCCGAAAGAATAACAATATTTTATTTTAAGCTTCATTTTTAAAGTAAAATTTCCTATTTTAAAAACAACATAAAATCCATGTTTTGAAAGGAAAAATGTTAGTGCTCAATTTTTTGTTGTTGCTTTTGGTCAATTTATTGTCTTTGAAGTAGCCAAATCGGGTCTTGTTGCTCTTATTTCTTTCCTTTTGTTTTTTTGTTTTTAACATATATGATATTAAATATTTTAAAAACAAACATGTGTGTTATTCTGTTTGTGGCCTTTTAAGATTTATTTCATTCCTTTAACTTTATTTTGTTACATTTAACTTTTTAACTTTTAAAATATTTTTTATAAACATGTGTCTAGATAAAAAAAAAAAGGAAAATCCTAATTAAATCCTGTTGAAATACTTAAATTTAAATTGAGGCCTACACTCTTAACAAATTCTTAATCAGGACATAAGACCTAATTAGGAATTGCTGAATATTGTTAAATAACTATAATGCCCCTCTTTAGTTAAAAATGAAAATTGATTATTTTATCCCTCTAAAGTGGTTCATCATATCTTATTATTAATATTTAGACAAAAAAATATAAATAATTTTTTAGTGTTTGAAATTTTGTAATATAACTAAAATCTTCAAAATATTTTCATAAAACATTTCAAATTATAATATAAGTAATCTTTAAATAAATATTTTTTTCAGGTTGTAAATATTTATTTTAAAATTTTAAAATATTTTAATTATAATAAAAATTTAATATTAAATCATAATCATTTACATTTTCAGTTGGATCCAACATTGTTTAAATAAATAAAACTAACATAAATTATAAAAACTGAAAATAAAAAATTTATTTAAACTTTACTTATATTTATAATTTTACTTATATTTGTAATTTAACATGTTTTATTAAAATATTTTTAATAGTGTAAGTTATACAAATTTCAAACATCGTAAAATTACTTATATGTTTTTTGGTCTGAAAAAAATCATAAGAGATGAGGAATCACTTAGGAGAGGTATATTAATCAAATTTTCTTTTTAATTGAAGAAGGGCATTCTGGTTATTTAACAATATTTAAAAATCCCTAATTAGGTCTCATGGCCTAATTAGGAATTTGCTAAAAGTGCAGGCCTAAATCTGAATTTAGGTATTTCGGTTGGATTTAATTGGGATTCTCCCTAAAAAAACACAGAAGAAATGCGGTAAAATAGCTAATTTTTTATTTTTAATAAAATTTGGTAAAATTGAAAATTTCAGTTTATGCTGTATTCAGGAAAAAATAGAGATGCTGATCCCATATTGACAGTTCCACGGGGCAAATCGAAAAAGTATAGTATGTGGTTTTTTTTTTTTTTTAAATTTCAGACAGTGACTTTTGGTTTTGTTCTTCACTTTCATTGTCTGCCACCAAGAAAGAATAACAATATTTTATATCAAGCTTCGCGTGCAATAATTAATTAATAATTAAAAATATTCTCACTTTTTAATGGTAAATTTCCTATTTTAAAAGCCAACATAAAATCGATGTTTTGAAAGCAATAATGTTTAGTCCTAAAACAAAAATTGCTTTTGGTTGATTGTCTTTGAAGTAGTAGCCAAATTGGCGCATGTTGCTCTTATTTCTTTCTTTTGTTTTGTTAAACATGTGTGATATTTGATATTTTGAAGCAAATATATGTTGAATTTTATAATCAATATAATTGCTATGGATATTAAATTTCCATGAAAAATATAATTAAACATATTTATTAAATTAATATAAAAATAACATTTATTAGAATCAATCAATCATCAATTATATTCTTGAAAACTTATAATACCGAATTCATTCAAAAATGGGTCGGGTATGATATTATTGGATCCGACTATATTCAATTAATAAGATTTTAATAACATATTGATTAAAATTTGAATATATTAAATTAAACAGAAAATATTATAAATAAATAAAATTTCAATTGGAGGCTCAATTAAAGAAATTAATAATTAATTTTGAATTTGAATAATATTTTAATTGAGATTTGAATATATTGCATTAAATGTGGAGCATCATAATTAAATAGTATGTCAATTGAAGGCTTAAATAGAGAAATAAATAAATAATTTTAAATTTTTATCTATTCCTCCTAAATTCCGCATCTATAATTCAACTTCTATTTGAATGAATAAAAAAGTTATACTCCTATAAAAAGTAAATATTAAGCTACAATAGATAATACAATTTATTAGAATTTTAAATATAATCCGTGCATTGCACGGGGGAAATTTCTAATTAATTACTTAAGAGATGTTATAATTTATAATCACCATAATTGGAAATTATACTTTTGGATATAGATGTTTCATATTTCTTAAAAACTAAATAGACTTAGACATAAATTTTTTTTTTGGATCAGGGGACAAAACGAAATAGAGAGGCCAAATGACATTTTTAAGAGGATTATGAGCTTCTTTTTTTTTTTTTTGCTTATAAGTAGGACCCCATACTTATGAATTTTTAAGTAATTGAATCTCTTTTTTGAAACCTAACAGCGATTCCCTTTTAATACGATTTGCCTTAACATAGAAGAAATCTATTGAAGAACATGACAATGGTGACAACAAAATGTTAATTTCAATTTGTCATCAAGAAAGAAAAGGAAAAAAGGGAAAATTTATAGAAAAATGCCTCCTCACAAAATTTATTACAAAAAAAAAAAACCAAGAATTCAGGTCTTTGAATGTATGAAACTCATCTTCAGTTTTGATATGTAAATGTTTTTCATTTTATAAATAAGTGAAAATGGGTTACACACAAATGAAGAAAATGTTGCATTAGTTGAAAATATTAAATAATTTGCACTTGAATCTTTAATAGAATTTCAATTTTCAAGTATATTTGGGCAATAAGTATTTTTTTTTGGGGTGAGATTTGGGCTATAAATTTTGCTCTTGGCAATTTTCCTATTAAAAAAAAAAGGAAAAAGAGGGAAAGGCGAAAAATATGGTTTGGGGGCATTCTCATTCTAGGTTTTATTTATTTATTTTAATTTAAGCAAATGTTGAGAATTTCCAAAAGCCTCGGTATAACGTCAAACGAAGTTAATGTCAAAATTAACAATTTTTCTTATTTTATTTTTTTTAATGTAACAGCCTTTCTAATATAGGGTGGGACACAGTGCCCCGTAACAAAAATTCAAGGGGTTACAAACAAAATTTTTAATTAAACTGTAATGACCAACGCCTATCTTATGATTCTCGTAATCATCGTCTAGATAACTCATCTCTTTGTCTTCAATATTACACATTTTTCATAGCGTAAGTTTCATACTAGTTTGAATAATATAAAGTGCGCATTATTCCTTAAAGTGTTGCAATTCTTGTAAATTGAACTCTTTCTCTTTAAAATTGTCCTCCAAGTTAGATTTCCAATTCAATTTCCTATATATATTTTTTTAATTTTTATCTATCGGAAAGAACTCATAGGCCTGTTATATGCACAGAGATTTGAACTCGAGATCTTTCATTTAAGTTAAGACTTACCCCTAGTTGGATGGGGAGAAAAATAGAGAAGAGAGAAAATTAGGGAAAAAAAAGAAATGAGTTTTTCCTTACTTGAGTAGAAGAGAAAATATTAGAGTAGAAGAAAAAAAGGAGAAAAAATAAAATGAGTCTCATTTCTTTTCTTTTTTTTCAAATTTTCTCTCAATATATGGAGAGATTTGGAGAGTAAAATGAGATTTATGTGACTGTCCCTCATCTTGCACCTTCTTGAATTCTTACTCTCCATATTTATTTTCTTTTATCATATTTAAAAGATATTCACTTTTTTATTTTTATCAAATAATTTGGTTTTAAAATATAATAATTTGAAAAAAAATATAAACCAAATAATTTGATTTTAAATTATTTGATGATGATAATGCTAGTACAATGTCCCATTGCAACATTTAATTTGATTTAATTTTAAATATGATATATTTTGATAAAAATATTTTAGTAATTTAGATATTTGTTTTTTTTTAATTTTTTCTCGTTTATCCAAGTAAGAAGAATAATATCATTTTTTTTTATTTTCTCTACTTTTTTTTTGTTTTTTAACTTTTTTCGTATCTGAGCAGAAGGGTATTAAAGAATTAAAGAGGTGGTTTGAATTTTTCGCCCATCAGCCCACTTAAATAAATACCAAAACTCTAGAGAAAAGGTCGGACCTAAAGAAGGGCAAAGATGTAATTTCGACCGACGGTGTTGGCGTTATCTAACGTATATGGCCACATGCGGTGACTCTGCGCCCACAGCTAAAGAGTAAAGCAAAAGTATTAATTTAGTAAATCAAAAAACCGAGAGGGATATTTTGGTCTGAACGGAAAAATACCAGACACGGTATAATAGAGAGGCCCTACCCTTAATCCTTTTATGTGGGGAACGTATGCCGAAGATCTCAGCGTTCGTTACTAAAATAGCTATCGCTCCTTTATTTTCACCCTCGCTTCCTCTTTCTCTCGTCCTTTTCCTCTGTGTTTCTCTGAAAAATCTGAGGCTCTGGGCCATCAACAGGAGGAAGAAGAAGAAGAAGAAGAAACACAAGCGCCGTCAACATTATGTTGTGCTTTAGATCAAACCCGTCTTTCTTTCTTCTCATTTTCACCTTCTTCTTCCTCTTTGTTGTTTCCGTCTCTGGAACCGCTCCTTCCAACCACTCTTGGCGTTTTCCAGGTAATTTTCTCTTGCCTTAATTCCTGTATATTTTTGTTCAAGATTGGGTTTTTTTGATTGGGTATTTGAGTTTTTTGCTTTTTGGATTTTTCTAGAAGATGGTGTGGAAATTGTTGGTAGAAGTCAGTATCTTGACGTGCTGCCATGGAAGACAAGGAGATTACTGGCCAATGAAACAACGGGCAATAGTTCTCTCGTGTTGGCTCAGGACAGAACTCGCCGGAAAGATCCTCTGGACCACTTTAACCGCTACACTGGTGGTTGGAATATCAGCAACAAGCATTATATTGCCGTGAGTTCTTTTTCATTTCTTCTTCACTATCTCATCCTGCTTCTGGATTTTTTTCCCCACCACGTTTTCTGTTTCTAAAGTCAGTGAAGGGTTGATATTTGTCATCTCATCCTAGTTTTTATCGGAAAAACGGGGGTAGCTTCTTCTAAGAAATTGATGATAAGTTACGCTCCGGCCTGGGTATAATAATTTCATCTGGTAATCAGGAGTACTAGAGTTCCAGAGCCCCTACTGGTCATCTGGTTTTAATTTTATCTTTTTGTTTATCTTTATATTATCTAGGGTGTGAATATGCTTCACTGACTTCAATTTGTTCTTATCTTGGTGCAGTCAGTTGCTTTTACTGCGGTCCCCTTCTTCGTCGTTGCTGCAGTTTGGTTCGTGCTATTTGGGCTTAGCTTATTCATTATCTGTCTGTGTCGTTGCTGTTGTCCAAGAGAACCTTATGGTTATTCTCGAACAGCTTATGCTCTGTCCTTGATCTTCCTCATTTTCTTCACCCTGGCAGCAATGTATCTCTCTCTTCTGTTCTCACTTTCTTTGCGCTTAGAACAAATCTTATGTTGCACCATGTTCGAATTGACATTTTGTGACATCCTAAATTTATCTTTGTAATTATGCTAGAGCTGGATGTGTTGTCCTCTACACTGGTCAGGGGAAATTTCATGGCAGTTCGTCGGACACACTGGATTATGTTGTCAAGCAGGCTGACTTCACCGCTGAAAACCTCAGGAATGTGTCAGATTATCTCGATGCAGCTAAAAAGATTGGAGTTGATGCTATTTTTTTGCCATCGGATGTTCAGAAGAACATAGATGATGTTCAAACAAAAATCAGATCTGCTGCAACAACTCTTTCCAATGAGACCCGTGAAAATTCTAAAAACATACAAGACGGTTTTGATGCCATGTAAACACAATTTTGAATTTTGATATTACTACTAACTGGAATTGAAAGTAGCTTTTGCTAACATTCATCTGTTGTGTTCTCTGTAGGAGATTCACTCTTATTGTTATTGCAGCTGTTATGCTCTTTCTTGCATTTCTTGGGTTCAGTAAGTTTTTCCTGTTTTTTACTTTTAATGTTTTGTCATAATGTTTTTTCATAAACCTTATCTCATATTCTTGTGTTTTTGTTCTTCAACTATTTTGCAGTATTTTCCATCTTTGGGCTGCAGTGTCTTGTATACTTGTAAGTCGTATTGATTAAACTATCTTCTGTATTTTCCCCCTTCTGGCTTGCTTATTCCTTTACCGTTCACGGCTGTGTGATTGATTATAGCTGTCCAGTTGGTTAATGATACGTCTTTTATGGCTGCAGTTTGGTGATTGTTGGATGGGTTCTTGTTGCTGGAACATTTATTGTGTGTGGTGTATTTCTCTTTCTTCACAAGTAAGTTTCCATTTGCTTACCATCACGTCGTTGTGGATGTACTCCTTTGTCAAAGTTATCATGAGCTAGTTCAATTTTCATCTTGGGACAAACATTTTGGGGGTCTTAGTTCCATGTTTTTGTAGTTTGAAACGTAGCACTGTTGATTTGTAGAATTTGGGGGACCTTACAGGAGAATTATTTAATACTCTTGATATAGAAGGCAGCATAGAGCTTTGCAATAGGGCAGATTCTACGAGTAAAATTTAACGCCACCGGACAATATGTTGCATTTATGATATAACTGAAATTAAAGTAGGAAGTTAATAACTTTACGTTCAACATTATCAAAATTTCTGAATGAAAATTGGGAGTCTATTGTTGGACATGCTGTTTGAACAGCTTGTTTTATGGTCAGTATTATTTAAACTTCAACTTCTAGACAGATTAGTTGAGCTACAGTCCTATTGCTATTAAATCACCATTTATTAACTTTGATAGGATCTGGAAGTTTCTCGTCACAGTCCTCGAATAAATGTTCTATGCTTTTGGAAATGAATTGTTGAGAATGAGAGCAGACTCCAGTCTTGTTGCCATACTGATTGGTCCTTTTGTCTTTTAAATTTAGTGAAAACCTCCACGAAGAAAGAATAAGCCTATATTTTTTAGGCTTTTTCCTGGAAGGAAACTATTCAAACTAATGTTCTCTGGTCTGATACAGTGAACTGCATCTCCTTATAGCATTCAACTTGTGCTTAGACTAGTCATGCCAATCGTGTTTCTATCCTTTGTAACAAACGTCACCTATGCTGCTTTGTGTAGACAATGAAGATCTGTATCAGTCTTGTTAATTCATGCTGCTTTGTATTCAAACGTAGAAAACTTATCTTCCATATGAATGGATGGAACAAAAACGTAGATAATAATAATAATAATTTTTTTTTTTTTTGGGGGGAAGCTAACGGGTAGTCACTAATAATTGTGTAAGTTACTGCCAAAGACACATTTCGAGTGCTTTTTAATATCATTTGATGAGTTACAAATTTGATACGTCACCTATGCTACAATAAATAATATGAAGACTTACTGTGTTGGCATATTTGCTCAGTGCGGTTGCAGATACTTGTGTTGCCATGGATGAGTGGGTGCAGAACCCTACTGCTCGTACAGCCTTGGATGATATTCTTCCTTGTGTGGATAATGCTACTGCACAGGAAACCTTGACTCGATCCAAGGATGTGACATTCCAAATCGGCAAGATAATTGACAACGTCGTCGCCAATATCACTAACCGGAACTTCCCACCTAGCGCGGGACCTTTGTACTACAATCAGTCTGGTCCCCGCATGCCATCGCTTTGCAATCCATTCAATCCTGATCTCACAGATAGGCAGTGTGCAGCTGGGCAAGTGGCTTTGGACAATGCCACTGAGGTAAAAACCATTTTTAAGATTTTCAAATGAGATTTATATGTAGCGAATATTAGAAGGACAAAATTCACAATTCATATATGCTGCGCTCAGCAAAAAAATGTTTAATACAGAACACTTTTATAACTCATAACCACATGATCATATCCTTCAGAAATGTTACCCATTTTTCTCCGACATGAGCACAAAAAGTTGTCTCATTTAAATTCTGTGTCAAACAGGTATGGAAGAATTATACCTGTCAGGTTTCAGCCTCTGGCATATGCAACACACCGGGCCGTATGACTCCAACAATATATGGTCAAATGGCAGCTGCGGTGAACGTGAGCTACGGTCTGTATCATTACGGACCATTCTTGGTAGATCTCGAAGATTGCACTGTTGTCCGGAACACATTCTCAGACATCAGTGGCCGGTATTGCCCAGGTCTCAGAAGATACACCCAGTGGATCTACCTCGGATTGCTCATCGTATCCCTCGCAGTGATGCTTTCTTTGATCTTCTGGGTTATCTACGCCAGAGAGAGGAGGCATCGTGTGTACACCAAAAATCTCTTGACAGAAGATAAAGCCCCTTGAAGACATCATCCGGCATTATTAATGTTGTGGGGAAGACCATGATGGTGTTCATATGAGTTTGATGCTGTGCAGATTTTTGATTCACTTATGTTGATTATTGGTATTTGTTGTTTGTATTGAAGAGGTGTTTAAATCCCCTGGTAGTATAAGTAATATATAGGAAGTGGTACTTGTGGTAGTGTATTTATTATTGTGTAACTTTCATTTGTGTATGTATGAATGAGCACTTAGAGAAAGCTTTGGCTTCGGCACTTGTTAACGTGAATTTTGGATCTTAGTTATGTGCTCTCGGATTGGTTCTTTGAACGTTTCAAAGTTCTGGGGATAAGATCTTAAAAAAAGGATTTGAAAACTTATCACGCACGCATGAAAAAAAATATTTATGGTGTAAAATCTAAATTGCCCATATTTATAACACTGGTTTTTATTAAATTTTTACCAAGGGAATAATGTGGATAAATTTTTCTTCTCTTAGAAAATATGTATAGCTATTGATCTTTTTAACCGTACGAATATGGCTGTTTTTATCAAGTTTAATATACTTTTTATGATGAATTATTTGGTAGTTGATCTTCTTTGGCTAATTAGATTTGAGTTGAGTTTTTTTTTAGTTTTTTTTTTTTGGGCCAGAAGCTTTGAGTTGAGTTGAGCTAAAGATTTTCTAACGTGATTTTTTTTATACCTTTTCAAGGGTATTTGGATAGAACCAAATTATAATTTGGACAATAGTTTTCTGGGAGAAAAGTGATTTTTGAAAATACATTTTGAAAGAATAAATTTTCTGAAAAAATGACTCTGATAAATTGAGAGTTTTTAGATAATTGTTGTCAAAAGTACTTTTTTATATGTAAAAATTACTAAAAAGGATATAAGTTTAAATGATAATTAAATAAAATATATTTTATAATATATGTTTATTTGAAGTAATAAATTTGTTAATAATATATATTTTGTCAACATAATAAATAAGACATAAATAATGTAAATAATAAATAATTAATGTGCATATATATATTTATAAAATAATTAAACATGTTTCCAAGAAAATGATTTATTTTGCCAATAAAAAATATTATTATTTCTTAAAGATTTTCAACAAGAAATCCCATAATTTTTTTTCACAAAATTAAATAACCACAAAAAAATTCCATATCAATTGTCTTAATAATAGAGGCTGCAACGAATTATATTTGTCCAAATAGTTTTTTTTAACAACACATTACATTATCTGGAAAAAAAAAGAAATAAAAAGGACATGACTATTCTTCTATATAGTGAACAATTTGATCTTTTATGGAGTCATGAAGTTGAGCTATGTGAGATGAAGATTCTATTGATGAAGGTATATGTGAAGATCTAACTCCATCATTATCATTATTTTCTTCTGCATAAGAACCTTCCTGTTCAAACTAAATGAAACCAGGATCAGAAATGGATGTTGATCTAATGAAGTTATGTATAGCCATCGTTGCATATACAATTTGAACCTGTGTTGGAAAGTCATAGTTCGGCATGTTTCCTAAAATTGCAAACTTACTCTTCCAAACTCCAACAGTTCTTTCAATAGTGCTCTGTAGACTTGAGTGCAAATAATTGAACACCTCATTCTCATTTTCAAGTATAGATGACCTTTGAAAATTAGGGAGATGATAGCGTTCACGTTTGTAGGGACCAAGATATCTCATGGGTGTCGGATAGCCAGCATCCACTAAATAATATTTACCTAAATGAAATATATGATTAGTGTCAATAAACTTGTTTTGTGTAACAGTAAGCATACAATAAATTGTAGCAATTTAAAATATACGTTGAG
>NW_021634184.1:0-40353 GCF_004799145.2 Neltuma alba | reverse complement strand
ACCCAATCCCCAAATGACAACCGATTAAACCTTCTTCTGAAATTAAAAAAAAAACTTGGTCCTTTACTCATATCAAAATCATAAACACATACACACACATTATATCTTGCAACATTACAGCAGCCCAACAATCAAAGAGAAATCTTGTCAGGTAGTGACTATGATTCAGAGGAAGGAAACAACTTTGAATAATACGGACACACACAAGCATAAACCCAGTCTTCCAACTTCACAATTCAAAGCAATCTAGGCACTAATTAATATAGCTATAAGTTTTAATCTACCTTTAGATTCTATTTTAAGCCTTTACCATTGCTTCCCCCCACTTTAGAACCAACATTCGCCGTGTTCCCCAAATAAAACCACTCTAATCAGAGAAGTAGAAGACGGAGAGATTTAGGTGGCTTACCTTGGTCGAAAGCGAATACCGGCTTCTTCCTCCACCGGTGACAACCTTATGGGTGCTCTCTCTCGAGATCTCTCTCTCTCTCTCGCCACCCCTCTTCTTTCTAAAGATTGAAGCTTGTCACTGGTTTATTGCTTTTCACTGTGACCCCATGGAAAAGAAGAAGATTGACACTACGCACATGCCTTATTGACAGTATCCTCAATGATGGCAATGTGAGACTTGGGAGAAACCTATGCAGTTTTAGCGAGCGCAATGTGAGACTTGGGAGAACCCTATGCGGTTTTCATTGAGTGGAGACCTGGAAACTTGGTTGCAATTCCGTTGAAAACTATTCAATTTTGACTCTGTTTTTTCTCGAAAAAATTGAGGGCATTTAGTCTTTAACCAAAATTTGAAAATCCCAGATTCATACCTCAGGCCCATTTGGTGATTTCAGTTATTTACATATTCATTTTTCATTTCATATTGCAACAATCATTTTCTAGTCATTTTCCCTAAGAAAAAATTAGTCCAAATTACTTGCCAAAATTTTGTTTTCCATTGGTTTGAATGTGTTTCTTAATGTTCATGGCTTGATTCATTTTGTAGGTGCCATCTAATGAAGTAAAAATTATACTACCTCAAGTTCTTAATATAATACCTTTTTGACTTTTATTTTGGTTCTAAATATAAGATCCTAATTTGCTTTAGCTCTCATATTTTTGTTTTTTTTAAGGTAGTTTTTCTAATAATAGTAGTTTTAGCCAATACACTTAATTAGTAAGGATATTTTAGGAAAGACAACACCTATTTATTATAAATAATCTCATTAATTTCCTCAAATTAGTCAACTAACTCTTATAATTAGGACTAGAGGTGGTATTATATTATTAGTGTGATCATGATGAATTCTCATGATTGTTTCCATTACTATTGTGAAAAAAATATTCTATTTATAATCTTGTAAACTTGTAATTATATTGAGTTTTTATGAAATATAATGAAATTTTGTTATTCTATTGTAAATTTAAATTATATTTATTTAAATAATTAAAGGATTATATATTTATATACAACCTTAGACGGATAGATTTCTAAACTCATTTAAAGATCTACGTTTTAAGCAGATTTTTAAAAACAGACTTCAGATCATGTCAGGTATTTTTAAGGCTAATGTCAAAAAACCTGTAAGTTTAGGCTCACGTCTTCTGCCAAAAAAAAAAAAAGTTAGGCTCATGTATTATCCACGGGGGCAAAAAAACAAAAAGACTCCCGTTTCATGCCTCTATTTGAGACGAGACCGATTGGCATTTGGCTAACGTCCGACCAAACATTCTAACCCTACCGACCACAACGAATGTAATTTAAGGACAAATACGCCTTTTAATTAACCCTATTTTATATTAATATTGATGTTGGCATTATTTTTAGCATAAATTATTTTCCCAAAATACTAAGTACATTAATAATTTAATACTTTTTAATGAAATGATCAATGATATAAAATTAAAATGAGTCATACAACTAGAGTTGTTGTAAGAGGGAAATAAATTGTTGGAAAAAAAGAGGAAATAAAGAAAACTTCAATTTTGTAAAAGAATGATATTAATAATTTAATGTTGATATTGATTATTGATGAGTATTACTATAATTTTACATTTTCGACTATTTCAAATTTTATATTGATATTGATATTATTTTAGATTTACTTACCCAAGAAAACTGTTGCTCTGGATTATGATCCCAGAAATTATTAACCGAATAGTATTATCATAATCATTGTTATTACTCAGGAGAAAGAAACGAGCCAACTATATAATTCTCAGATGGGAATTGGGTAGCGGCGTGGGAACCCCGCGGAAGTGAGCGAACGCTTCAAACGGAGCTCTGATTTTGTAGTTTTAGATCTGCAAAATTGGGCGAAACCATTCGAAAAACCAAACTTCGAAAACATGGGTCTTTAGTTTTAGAGAATTCATTTATTCTCATTTCTGAATCATTTGTTGGCTGTTGCCGTATTGTGAAGTCACAAGACGCAACGCAGATAGCTAGAGGTTCCAAAAAAAACTAAAAGGGATTCTTCGTATGTGAGAGCGATGAGGGGGTCGGGAACTAACGCAGTTTCTTCTTCTTCTTCGTCTTCTTCGGAAAGCACTGACATGTCGATCTCAGGCAAGTTGTTTGATTTCAGTTCAATATATACTATTCTCGTAATCATATTCTTCTCTAAATTTTGACGTTGAAAAGTGTGCTTTTGAAATAATTACTTTCACGTTTATTCCCGTTTGTGTATTGTTTGATGATTTTAATTATACTCTTTTTGGGGGAGAATTTTTAGATTAGAAATAGTGTGTGGGTTTCGGATGTTTCGTATGAAATCGCAGGGTCCAAAGTTCGGACCTTTGTAGAACGTGAGAGACCGGTGTCTGGGTTGGGACTTGTTAGAGTATGTGTGGGGTGTGGTTTTGCCAAATCAAAGTATTGTGGTCGAAGGGGGTTTCAGTGCCTCAGTTCATCACATTTCTTAGAAATCAGATATGCAAGCGTCTTACTTTTATGGTCAAGTGGAATGGGTGATCAACATCGGTCTAAGTCCCTGGAGGGATTTTGTAATGTGATGGGGGACTACTTAGAGTGACATGTGCAAAAGAGTCAGTTGACTTGGATATCTCGAAAGGTTTTTATTTGCTGTCTTGGCATCTTAGAACTCCTCGATGCTTAGCTATCTGTCTTCTGAGGGAGTCTTGGATTTGAATTTGTTTGGGATTCTAAAATCTAAATCACTGAATGCTGATAGGCCCCTCAAGAAATATTTCCAGATCGGACCACCTTCGGTTATCTAAAGAACAGATTTACACACAGATGAAAATTTAAGCTAAAATACATTACTTTAGATGCAATACGCTACACTGGTACAAAGAAGATTACCTACAAATGACACTGTAAAGGAAGGAAAATGATTACAGTTAAAAAGAGCAAAGATACAAACCACACACAATGACACTACAAATAACATAGAAGATAACAGGATTGCCAATCATTCGAGAGGGTTGGCTCCCTCCACTCCAATGCCTAATCCTGACTTGAGGTCCTTCTTCCCCCTTTCGTCCTTCCAAACTCCTCTCTATATACACCCACTCCCAAATTTCTGACTGTTTCCCTTACCTTTGTCAGCATGACTACCCAGCTTTACTCCCCGCTTTTCTGTCTCCTATGGTCCTCACCCTTATATTTCCTTCTAGACCAGTAGTTCCACCTTTTCTGCCATTTTGCCACGCTTTCATATCTGCTTCTGTGAGTTTTGGCGGCAATAAGTGATAGGGTCTTATCAATCACCAATTTATTAATTACAGCTGGTATTCTGAAGGGTTAGAATTCTTGATAAGGGTTTTAGATTTGATATGTATGAACTAACAACTCAATGGCTGAATTGCTTGCTTTCACTCAGAATCACAAGTCATCATTGTATTTCATAGATTGAAAACTTGTTATCCTGGATTTTTGTTCTGGGTTCAAGCTATTTGGGTGGCTTGGAAGGGAGAAGGAATTGGCCTAGGGAAGGGATGTGATTTAGATTAGTATCAGTATCAGATATTCAAATCAAGTGCTCTGTGTTTGTGTTAGATAAATATAACAGGGAGTAGGAGTTATTTAGTTAGTTGTGACAGTTATGATTTAGCAGTTAGATTGATATAAATAAGGGGCCTAGGACTTGATTAGATGCTGTTGTTATTGTTGCTTATGCAGATGATTCAGTTTGATATTTCTCTTCCTAGTTTCTTTCTCTCCGTCTCCTATTTCTTTCTCTTCTCTCTTCTCTTCCCTTTTTATACCTGCTTCCTATGAAATAATAGCAATTAGACTAGTAATTAGCAAATCGCCCACTTTTCTTGTTTCATTAAAAAATGCATCAAATGTTTTGTAAGGAAGAAAACCTAATTAATTATCATCATTAAATAACGTCAGAAATTTCTTCATGCCAGAACAAGTTGAATTGCATAAGATCAGGGTATTCCTTGCGGGCTTCTTCTCAATTGCTTTAGTTTCTAATTGTTTCAATTGGCCTGAATTATCTTTAAGATGTATAACAGGAGTTACTTGCAAATTCTTGGCAGCCAAATGTGTGATGGGTCTAGAGTTGAATGTTGGTTGGTCTGAGTTATCTTCTTTGTTATCACGATGCACATAAAAAACAAAAAACAATTTAAATGTATATAGTAAGTCAGCTTAGCCTTAGGGAATGAAGACAGGTTGTTAGTGAAGCAGTTGCTCTGTCACACTTTCACAGTTATTGGAATCTTGTACTTCATTGTCAAAGTTGAGATGGCCTTTTATGTTGGAATTTGCGATAAATCTTTCTCGTCAATACAATTAGTTGTGACTCAATCTGCATCCGTAATATTTGGAATTAATTGCTAAAATTTCCTTGTTTTGCAGGGCTCCGTGAGAAGCATCAACAGGAACTAGAAATTTTGACACTAACCACACAACCCTTCAAAACATTAAAATTCTTCACATTAGCTGTTATTGATTTTATGAAGAAGACAATATTATATTTGTTGGCAAAAGGTGGGTGGCTTTTGCTGTTCAGTGCTTTTGTAGGAGCTTTTGGCATAGTGCTGATGACCATTGATGGTCCTCATGAAAAGGTATTATCTTATATTCTATTTTCTAACCTTCGTAGTGGGCTTGGTTGGCAATTTCACGCTATATACACTTTTGGAAGGTGAACTTAGACTAAAATCCCTCTACAACAGCCTCAAATAGTAATATGTGGGATCAATGTTTCTGTTAAATGTCAATGATGATGATGACAAAATCTATATCCATATATATCGTCTTGTTACTGTATTCTACCTTTATAGTATTTATTTTAAATCTTTCACGATGTTGTTTAAATACTTCGACTACAATAACTTGTGATCTTGCAGCATATTGAGGAGCTTCATAATTATTTCCAATTCGGATTGTGGTGGATAGCCCTTGGTGTTGCATCTTCCATTGGCCTTGGTAAGTAAAAGATGCATGCAAGAAGATAATTTATCTTTGTACCTTTGTGTTTTCTTGATTGTTAGACACCGTTGGTTTGTGATCTTCACTTTAAAGAGGCACTTGTGTAAAATGTGTGACCATACTTTTAAGGATTTACCAATCCTTGTAAGCCACAATCATGTTCGGTCTTTTACCTTCTGCTTCCTTTTTCTATTTTGGTAAATTATCTTCTTATATATGTACGTATTTTTCCATTGGCTCAGGATCTGGTTTACACACTTTTGTCTTATATCTGGGTCCTCACATAGCATTTTTCACAATTAAAGCAATGCAATGTGGCCGAGTTGATTTGAAAAGTGCTCCATATGATACAATACAATTGAAAAGAGGTCCTTCTTGGCTTGACAAAGACTGCTCCGACTACGGGCCACCATTGTTCCAAACAGTACATGGTTCACGGGTTCCGCTTAGCAGGATTCTGCCTCAAGTCCAGATGGAGGCTATTCTTTGGGGTGCTGGAACAGCTATAGGGGAACTTCCTCCTTACTTTATCTCAAGGGCAGGTATGTGTTGTTATCTTAGTCATTCTCTTAATTTAATAATTCAATACTATTTAAAAACAATATGCTTACCGTTGAAATAATGTTATTTTCATCTAGCTTGTAAAGATTACTTCAGTAGGATGATATGAAGCTTTCAAAATTTTGCTGCTCTTTTGTTGCTTTTACTAGGAAGAGGAGAACGGGGCAAGGCTTTGTTAGAATTTAAAAATATATATGTAAATTATTTTTAAGTGTGGTAAGGCCTTCGCTATAGCTAAAATATATATAACAATTTTATATAATTTGTAATTTGAGATTGTCGTAGGCCCTACTACTCTTAAGCTTATCTAAACTAAAGCTTAACCCCAGCTTCTGCTACTGTGTATTTTTCTGACCTTGTGGTCATCTTTCCTGTGCAATTATACATTTCAAATAAGTCTTATCTTTTGTAGCTTATGGAAATTTGTTTCCCTCACGCTGTATAGAGATTTCTTCATGATCGGACAGAGTTAATAGGACATCTGCGTTTTAATGTTTGAAAGTTATTGGATATGACAATAATTATAAGCAAGCCCATGTCTCCTCCATTTTATGGATAACAGCTGTGGGTTGGAATCCACGTCCATCTCTTGCTTTGTTCTTCAGATCAGTTCATATACCATTTGACTTTAATCTCATATTATGGTCTTTCACTATTGTCGTCGAAGATATTGTTTTGGCCATGTGCTTGACCACTTTATTTTATCATCTTTAGTTTTCTCCTTTTCCATTCTGATACAAATGCTTTGTTTTGCCCTTTTAATGTATTTTTGGCCCTTTTTCTAGTCATTTGGTTCTTTGTTTTTGGAATTTGTTTGTGCATGATTCTAACAATCATATTCCTGTAGCACGTGAGTCTGGGAGGGCCTTGGACGCCATGGAAGAGTTGGATACTGAAAATAAAGGGATTATGGCCACTTACTTAAATCAAATGAAGCGTTGGCTCCTTTCACACTCCCAACATCTGAACTTCCTTACCATTTTGGTGCTTGCTTCGGTTAGTATGGACTTTGTGCTACATTACCAGTTCAACCTTTGTCTGTACAACTTGTTACTTCTTCTATAGGTGGAATTTCTGTGTGTTGCTAACTTCTTTAACACTAGTTGCCTTTTATTATTATTATTGTTATTATTATTATTTTTATGAACATTGGGACTCTGGACTGCTGTGTGTGTTCCACCATCTAACAGTTCATGATTTTTATTGACGTTTTTTTTTTTTTTTTCTGACCGGAATTTTTAGTCTTCCTTGACAAACCACTATTTTTATAAGTTTCTTTTTACCGTAATTGAGATATGGGAAATAATGGTGGTCTATGCTCATATATAAGTGGGATATTCTTTGACTTTCCCTTAATTAGAGAATGATTAACTTAAGCTTATTAGTTGAAAACTTTATTGAGTCAATTTACTGTGCTTTCCTGTTAAGATCCCTTAATTTTGGCTTTAGGCCTTTGGACATTTTCATCTTTAATGATTCATCTTATTAAAGATTGCATCATATTCATTGAATTATTGTTTTGGTTGCCATAGAAAACATATTTTTGGCCCGTTGAAATCAAATTTTCCTTGTTAATCAGCTTATTAATCAAATTAAGCTGGTAAGTGTGCACTTTTATAATGCATAACTGTGTAATTGGTAAATGAGCGTTGACCCCAACCCTCGTTTTAACACATCAAGTTGCTAGAGTGGATGATTTCTTAGTTCAGCACGTGAGCTGCCTTAGTTCTTTATTTTTATTATTTTTATTTTTATTTTTTTAATTTCAGGTGCCAAATCCTCTATTTGACCTTGCCGGTATCATGTGTGGACAATTTGGGATTCCTTTTTGGAAATTCTTTCTTCCAACCTTGATTGGAAAGGCACTTGTCAAAACTCATATACAGGTATGTTTAAATTTTAGTTTTTCATATGCTGCTCAGTATTACTTTTGCTCTACTTGTAACAAATCAAATGATGCTCTGCTATAGAGGGAACTCTAGATCTCTTGCACTAGTATTCAACCGGGAAAAAAAAAGAAGCCTGCTTAACTGTTCTCAAGTGTTAATCCATATATCCCACTTTCTGGAGGTTCAAAATTTTCATTTTTCTTTTCTTGGTATGAATATTTCATATTGTATAAGGCGAATGAAAAGATTCTGAAGAACGGGGGGGATTTTGACTGACTCTAAATTATATTCTTATTGTGCAGACAGTATTTATCATCTTAATCTGCAATAATCAACTTCTTGATTGGATAGAGAATGAGGTCATCTGGGTTGTAAGCCATATTCCTGGTTTTGCTTCTATCCTGCCTGATGTGATTTCAAAGCTCAAGGCAGTCAGAGAAAAGTATATGAAGGCACCCCATCAAGTTTCTCCTCAGAAAATCCAGGTACCCATAGATCTTTTTGTGAGCTAGGTTGGGCTAAAGTCCAATAAGCTTGTAGGCTCTGTTTGCATAAAATATAAATTCTTCTTATGTTGACAAGTGGAAGTTCTGTCATTGCAAATATAAATATCCCTTTCACAAGGGCATTATTGTCCAAAATGTTTCATATTCCTGTCTAGCCCATGAACATCATGCAGCTGTGTACGACAACTTTAATGTCTTCATGTTGGTTTATTGCACATATTCTTATTTCCTTTTTTTCCCCCCTCTTCGGCTTATCTCTTTACATTCAGGGGGGAAAGTGGGATTTATCGTTTGCTTCGATCTGGAACACTCTCGTGTGGCTGATGCTTTTGAACTTCTTTATCAAGATAGTGAATTCAACTGCCCAGGGTCACCTGAAGAAACAGCAGGACCGAGAGCTGCATGACTTCATAGACAAATCTGCACCCACCGATTCAGATGTGCAATAAAATACCTCTTCGCTTGAAAATCCTCCTTTTTCTCTTTTTCTTCTTTTATCTATTGTGTAAATCTCTATTTCCTCTACCCGTCATTGGGTTCTTCTTTCCCCCTTCTCGATTTCCTGTGACTGGCAGGGGCATTGAAACTTGATTTGCGGCTAATTAATCCTCAAGTTGTAAACCACATTAACCAGGCATTGGTTTCATTAGCTATTGCTACGATTGTACTATGGGAGTCTTCCTATTCTTTTGAAATGATAGACACAAATTTTTAATGTGACATCTGGGACCTGAAAATTTTTTTGGTAAGCACCAAAGATACGGGATTGTTGCAGATTTCTAATTTATTTTGGAGCCATTTTCTTTTCTTCTTTTCACTCCCGAGGGCAATTTTATCAAATGCATCATGCCACGCAGCTTGCGTTTCGTAAAACTAATAATTTGACGAGAGCTTTTATTATCAACATTATTTATATTTGATAAATTGTAAATGTTTTTTGTCTATTTCAACTTTCAAGGCCGATAAATTGTCCTATTTATATGTAGAAACTTGACATTGCAATTGATAATTGTACCATTCTTTTTTATTTCTTGGGGAAAAAAAAGTATTAACAGTTTGATATTACATCATTTAGTAATATAGTCCAACATATCCACTTTCACTAATACACATAGGTGGGGGCAAGGCCTCTTTTTCAACATGTACAAAAGTTCCCAAATATTTCTCCAGCCTTAAACTTATAGTTGAATAGAATATTCTCACTCTTTAGCGTGTGAGCCACAAGGGCAGAAATACTAAAAGGCTTTTATGAAAATGAAACGTCTGCTCCAAAACAATGATGCCGTTGACGGGTCAATAGGTTTTAATTATTTGCAACAAACCTAGCTTTGCCCGGTCAAACTCGATCACTACCCCGTTTCTTAGCAAAATAGGACCCATCATATCATACCATACCGTAGTTCTCATAAATATCTCGTGATAATCTTCTATCCAAATAAATGTGCAGTTAAAATGAAGTACAAACCATTGAACACATCATCAATACATGCTATGTGCCAGAGGTGAGCACACCTGGTAAAAGAGTGATGCAAACAAAAAGTAATTAACATTTTATTGCACTGCAAAAGAAACTAACATGAGATAATGCGCATGAACACCTAACTATTTGATGCTTGAGATAATTTAGGACAACATGTGATATGGGATTCACAGTGACATTTACCAGCCAGTCTAGGAAACATCCAATGGATAGAATAAAATCCTCTGAATGGGGGTAACCAACGAACAATTCCATCTTTGAAAGAATATATACCAACATTCTTCTTCGAATTACCCTTCAACGAACTACTTAAACATATTTGATTACCTTGAACAAGAGAGGTCGGAGGGCAATCTTTAACGTCAACTATCTCTGAGCAAGAGTCATTTAGTAATACAATTTGATCTCCCAACGTATCCAATTTCACCAGCCGATCTCCACACACCTTATAGATCTCAAACTCAACAGTAAAAAAATCAACTTTAACCTCCCTACAATGGCGCATCACGAGAAAAAGATCATTTTTCTGAGGCTCAACCACTAGATATGCTCGGAATGGTCGATCCCACTTTGATGGAGTATTAATAACTGGAGAAGAACACACAAAAGCTAAAGGAAAAAGCTTCATACCATCGTCAATTTCTATAACACCCACAGGCAAAAGCTTCAAATCATGGTCAATTTCAAATATGTCAACCATGCTATAGTTCTTTCTCATAGCATATAATTTCATATCGTGAAATGCCACGTTAACATACTGCTCATCTGTTTCATGGGGTTCCCACGCACTGCCTCCAATCTTACACACGGATAACTTCCCATCTTCAGAAACAATCGCAGTCATAATGGGTCTCATAAATGCGCAGAATAACACTGCAAAAGCTCTGACACACCCAGGAGGGCCAACAAGAGAGAGAGATTTGTCAGAAGGTATAACGTTCTTCATGGTAGGCAAAGGTGGGAGATCAAGATGAATATTGGAGAAGAGATTCACAAGCTGGATTAATTTTTCCTTGTAATATTGCAGACATAACCATCCCTTGAAGGATCCAATAATACATGGGTTGGAATGCTGGAAAAATTTAGGTTGTATCTGATAGCATGTTATCTCTTTAAATGTTCTTCTTCCACAGAAAGTGGGGTCAGCAGTAAGACTAAGACCAATGAGAGATGGAGTCTCATGTGCTTTAGGATTAGGTCTCTCGAAGACCAAAGAGTGGCACAGCTTGCAGACTCTAGCAAACTGAAGTTGATCTGAAATCGATAACCGATCAACCATGAGCTCAAGAAAATCTTTGGGCATACTGAGGATGTCTCTAGGTATGAGGTCGAATGATCTCTCATCTATTCTCAATTCTTCCTGCTCTGATTCTTCCATGCTGAGATAAAAACATTAGAAAATGAGATTCAGTTAAATTTCAACAAAATCTTTTTGAGTAATTCCAGAAGGAGTGAAAAAACTATAAATCTGAAACTTTTTTTAATTAACCAATCAATTCTTTAATGCTCCTAAAGAGTATTATAACCATAATAATGTGTGTGTATCAATGGCAATCATACACCTAAGGTTTCATAAAAATTCGCAAATGCGATTCAATCAATTCAAACGAATTGATTCTCGTTTATAAAACATAACTCCAAAAGAAATATAAAAAAGTTAACAAGGAAGTGCGGTAGAGAAGATCCAAATTCCATTCCAGTTGCTAAAATAACGTGATAACTGCACCCATTTTCACCCATAAAACAGAAAGACAATTTATTGTTTGGTTCATGCGGAGAAAGGGGTTTTGGCCTTGTTATGATTAAAATGCCACTTCTAAACCCACCAATTACCAATTTAGAGGGGAGGGTAGTCTAAAACTCTAAAACCAAACAGGGGATAGTCTCATAAAGTGGATATTATGTCGCGGGGTGAAAAAGAAAGATTTATCAGGTAGAGAATGAGAGAATCACAAAGCACATACTTCAGAGAGGCGTGAAGGTGAAGATGATATCTCTGAATCTCAACACTGAAGGCGCACAAATTTGACAGCTACGATTGATTTCTTCGCAATCGCTCCTCGACGGCTCCCCAAATCTCCGGCCGCCAATCTAGTGCTCTTCTTCTTCTTGATTGCTGCTGCCGCCTGAGCCCTTATATTACGTCTGAGTCATAATCCCGAACATCGTGCGTTTGACGCCACTTGCAAGGTTTCATTTATTTTAGGATTAAGGTGTAATCACAGCATTTATCCTATGTTTGGCGTGAGTGACGAAATGGAGGTAAGAAGGAGAAGGGAAACTTTCATGAGCTCAATATAAAAAATTAAAAAAATGAGGTTATAAAATTTTAATTAAAAAATATAAAATAATAAAAATTAATTAAAAGTTTTTAACCTCATTTTATCAATTTTTAAAATTATGTTCATTAAAATTTTCTCTCTCTTTTTCCTCTTTCCATTTTCTTCATACCAAACAGATTGTTAAACTATAGGATACTTTTTTTTTTGTTTTAATATTGTCCTGTTTAAAATTACAATAATTTTATTTTCTATGTTGAAAACGTTGAGAGTCAGTAATAACAATATTTTAATGATTAATAATGGTATGAGATAGAATTGTTATAAATTTAAATTTGGTAACATTGAACATAAATAAGCTTTCAAGTACTAGCATCTCGGGGTAAAAAATTTTAGGATAAATTTGTATATTTTCTTAAAATTATCTTCAAAGAATATTTGAAAATCTTATTAAATTATTTGAAGCTGAAAAAATAGCCCTGATACAATTTTATGGATAACAAATAATACTAGTCTCTTTGATACTCTTCCGTTTCAAAATATAACATACATTAAACCGATTTATGTTTATTAAAAATTTAGTTTAAAACAATAAATATGTAATACATGTATTTATTTTTTTAAATATGTTTTTATTAATAAAAAATAAGTAAAAGATGTAATAAATGAATTAAAGAGAAAAGAGAATATATGGAGGTAAAATTGAAAAAAAAAATTAAATATTTAGATAAAATTGAAATGTATCTTATAAAAAAAAAAAGAGCTAAACCCTTCTAACAAAATGTATCTTATATTTTAAACCAAAGGGAATATTTATTTATAATTCTAGATGCATATCTGGCAAAAAAAAAAGTAATCTGAGAGACATAATTGTTATTAAATTTTTTATGAACTATCCAGAATTTTAGGAAACCTTTTGTGTAATTTTTTTTCCGTCAACCAATGATCAAATTAACTGATATTTGATGGAATATACTAAAATAATAAGATACATAAAATAGCTGTATTTGGAATAATTTATAAATAGTTTTTCCATCGTGATTCACAGGATACGAAATAAATATGTAACAAAAATTGTATTGACTTATATAAAATTTGATTTTTAAGTATTTCTAATCATGATTTCAAACAAAAACCATACCTTTGGTCCTAAATATAATATCTAATTGACTAATTTAAATAGATTAAGAAAATAAGTTAAGTTAATTATTAAATATAAGAGTTAGTTAACTAATTTAAATAAATTAAAAAAATAAGTTAAGTTAGTTATTTGTAATAAATAGATGTTACTTTTTTTAAAATATCATTGCTAATCAAATGTATTCGTTAAAATTATTATTATTAGAAGGACTATCTTGAAAAAAAAAACATAAATATGAGAGATAAAGTAGACTAGGGTCTTATATTTAGGACCAAAATAAAAATTAAACAAAGTCTTATATTAAATATCGGAGGTAGTTATATGGAAGGGCTAAGGGTAATTTTCCCCCTAGACAAACTTTTAAGATTCATATCATCATCCTTTTCTGTTAGCCTAATTAAATTATTTGAACAATCCAATTGACCACTTATGCTTACGTGATCACTTTTTTTTTTTTTTTAATTTTTACTAATACGGGCCAGTGCCCAAATTTATTACTTCAAACTAGCTCGTGGAAAATAAAGGCCCACTGGGTCATTGTACAAATACTTCCTAACTTTGAAAGTAGGCTCATCAAAAACCACTGCCTCCCTCTCCTCATGTAAACTCAAATTTGCTGAAGTGTCAGCACAAGCACTTTTTTTTTAATTTTTTTTATTGGTACAGGTATCTTCCTATAGAAAGTAATCTATATGCATGCTGAATCTTTTCAAGGTCAAAATTGTCTAGGAGTCGTTTAGTAATAATCGTAAATCTACATCCAGCCTCTCTTTTCTCTGAGGCGTGTCAGCATAACTCAAAATATCATTTGAATTTAAATATCCATTTAATTGGGCCATAGATGAATGATGATGTGGACTAATAAATTTCAGATATCATTTGAATAATTCAAAATATCTAGAAAATATATTTCAAATCTTCTTAGTATTCACTAAATTCAAAATGACTCTTTTAAATAACAAAATTACATAGAAATAAAATAAAAATAAAATGACTTAATTAGAGGAACTCCAATGTATATATGCAACATGCCACTTGTAATATTCTTTTCTACCGAGACTTCTCTTACTCTGCTGGCTAAAATATAACGTAAAGTGACAAAATTGCCCTCCAGATTCGTATCAATGTGAGTTACAACAGCATCCAGTTGTTGTTAATCTAGGAAATATCCATTGCACGCCCCTATCTGGTAATGCCCAAATAGTAGTTTCATCTTTGAGCGAAAAAATACCAACATCATGATATAAACCACCCATGAAACATATTTGGTTCCCTTTAAAAACAGAAGAAGCAGTGGGACAATCTTTAACGTCAATGATCTCAGAACACGATTCACTTAGTAACAGAATCTGATGATCTGCCAATGTATCCACTTTCACGAACAGTAGATCATCGTATCCGTTTATTACCACCTTAAAGATCTCAAACTGAAAAAGTAAGCCAAACTTCTCTTGATATTCCATCACAAGAAACATATTATCTCCTCCAGAATCCTCCACTAGATAAGCTTGCCTTAACAATGGCGATATCGAAACATTAATAACCTGGGAAGAATCTATAACACCCAAAGGAACAAGCCTCAAATCATCATCTTCTTCTTCTCCAATTTCAAATATGTCGATCTGGTGGAATTTCTTCCTCATAGCGTACAATTTCTCATCGTAAAATGTTATATTAACATAGTACCTTCGTTGTCCTTGGTGGTGATCATCATGAGCTTTCCATGTGCTTCCTCCATTAATCTTGCACAAAGCTAAGTCCCCATATTGTGAAACGATTGCAATCAAAACGGGTCTCATAGATCCACATAACGATAATGCAAAAGCTTGAGCATAAAAATGTCGACTTTTCTGTTTAAACAAGGCAGAAGACAAAGGTGGGAGATCAACATGAAAATTCACGAAGAGATTTACAAGTTGGGTTAAGTCGTTGTGATAATATTGAACAAATAACCATCCTTTGAAGTATCCAAGAATTTTTGGATGAGGATGTTTGAATGATTCTGATCCTATATGATAACACGTGACCTGGTCGTCGTATATTGTTTTGCAGAACGATGAGTTCGTCTCAGCGAGACTGATGAGCCATGGAGTGTGATCTTCATGGGATTTAGGGTTTGGTCGTTTGTAAACTGAAGAGTAAGATGATTCGCAAACCCTAGAAAATTGAAGTTGATCTGTAATTGATAAGTGATCACATAAGAAATCGAGGATATCTCTTGGCATATGATCAAAGAATCTCTTCTCGCTTCTTAATTCTTCTAATTGTTGTGACTCTTCCATAATCCTGGGTTACTTAACTGTCAATATATTGATAATCATCCATAAAAAATAAAAAAGTATAAAAATTTATGATGAATTATATTATTTATAAGGACAATTCATTCATAAGACTTCCTATATCGTAAAAGAACATACCTAGTTGGGAGGTAAAATCTTGTTGAGTGATTCCAACTTCCAAAGAACACTTAATAACATAATAGGATCCTTCGAAACATATTAGTGAAGTTTTGTCATAAGTTAGATGACTCCAAATATATATTAATGGAATTTGATTTAAATGGTTTAATCCCTTATCAAAATAAGCCTTTTGGATATAATGATTTATTTCGATGATATGTCCGATCTAATTGAGAAGATAAAGTAATTAAACTAGAGATAATTGTCACTTATTTCAAGTCATATCAGAATAAATAAAATGGGCTAGAATCAAATTCAAATTCGAAAAGACCAATAAGTTTAAAAGGTTTTATTCTAGTTTATCTTAATTTATGTGTTTATTCAATGATTTTCGGATAAGATGGCTTACAATATCATTTCCACTTCGATCATCTTAAATATAAAAGTCTGCTTATTTGTTTGAACATTTGTTTATTTAAGAAATATCATAACAGTTGAAAATCACTAAACACAAAACACTTTTATAATTATTACCAAATACAAAAAGATTTGTGCTTTTGAGTAGTTTGCCCTGAAAATATATGTTAAACTTGGGGCTTCTCTTCTTTTCCCTCCTCTTACTCTCCTTTTCTCATGGGTGATGTCATATCTCCATTTATTTCACTTCTTTCATTTTTTTTATTTATTTTAATCATTTAGGTGATAATATTTTGGAATTATTTTACATAATTTAGAACTATATTAATTTTTAAACAAATTCATTTTTTAAAAAAATTCTTTTAGTGACAAAGCGTATTTTTGTTGGTGATATTTCGTCAAAAACAAACTTCTAGTGGTAATTTTTAATGGTCATCGATTTGTCACCACACGTCACCAATAAGTCTTTTTTTTCTTTTGGAGTAAGAAGAGAGTTTCTTTTATTAAGATTTAAGCTACTACGCCTCAAGTTTCTCCTGAGACAAAGAGCCAATTCGTATTAAAAGGTTTTTTAAAAAAAAAATTGATGACCATAGGCAAGGAATACAAAGAATTAGTGAACTACTCAAAGTCAAGTGAAATACCACTAGTACTGCTACTACTGCTACTAATAATAAAAGAAACATTGGAAAAATAAATTTAGAAAGTGAAATAAATCTAAAAGAACATGGTCTCGAGCATCAAAAATCCAGGAGTTTTTTTGTTGTTGCAGTATATCAATTTACAGAGAAGAATAATAGTAACAGAAAATAGTTATGATGATGATGATGAAGGTTGTGATTCACAATAAGATGCAAATCTAGGAAACATCCAATGTAGACAATACATTTCCCTGAATGGAAATAACCATTTGATAGTTTTATCATTGAAGGAATAAATACCAAAATCATGATCAAATCCAGTAGTGAAACATATTTGGTTTCCCCCGAAAAATGCAGAAGAAAGGCAATCATTAACATCAATAATCTCAGAACATGTGTCACTCAGTAACACAATTTGACCATCCAACGCATCCACTTTCACTAATTGATCTCCATCTTTTGTCTTAAAGATCTCGAACTCAATGGCCATCAAAACAGAGCCAAACATCTTACGATGTTGTAACACAACAAAAAGATTATTATCTTTAGAATCCACCACTAGGTAGGCCTGGAAGGGTGGAGGCACTGGTAATGAAGCATCAATAACTTCTGAAGAATATATAACACCCACAAGAGAAAGGTCCAAATTGTCGTCAATTTCAAATATGTCAACCTGGTTAAATTCCTTTCTCATAGCATACATTTTCACATTGTAAAATGTCAGGTTAACATACCGTTCTTCTCTTTTGTGACCTTTCCAGTTCCTGCCTCCAATCTTGAACAAGGCTAAGCTTCCAAGACCAGAAACAATTCCAATCATAGTTGGTCTCATAGATTTACAAAATGATACTGCAAAAGCTCTAACGTGCTTTATCCCAGAAGGCACAAAATTCTTTATAGTAGATAAAGGTGGGAGATCATAATGAATATTGGAGAAGATATTTATAAGCTGAGTTAAGCTGTGTAATTTATATTGCACATATAACCAACCCTTGAAGGATCCAATAATATGTGGATCAGAATGCTTGAATGATTTTGCTTGTATCTGATGGTATGTTACCTCGTTGTATGTTCTTCCACAGAGAGTAGGGTTTTCAGTGAGTCCGATAAGCCATGGCTTCTCACATGCTTTAGGGTTAGGCCTTCTAAATGCCAAAGAGTACAATGACTTGCAGCATCTAGCAAACTGGATTTGATCTCTAAACGATAAATGATCGCACAAGAACTCAAGGAATTCTCTGGGTAGATCAAGGATGTGTGTGGGCATGAAGTCAAACGATCCCTTATCAATTCTTAACTCTTCTTCCTTTAATTCTTCCTTACTGAGTAAAAGACGTCAGAAAATGAGATTCATTTAACTATGAATAAAAATCTTTTTGGGTGACTTTTATTTTGCTGCAAGAAAGGTGGAGAGAAATCATAAACACGAATCCATGGTCTTTCTTCAGTTGACTAAAAAAGCAACTAATTGAGAACAACTAAACCAAATCTAATTGCTTGTTAATAACTAAAACCAGAACTCAAACAAATATAATTCAAACAGAAACATCAAAAGGTTACCAAGCAACTTCAATAGGGAAGATCCAAATTCCAGTTGCTAAAAGAAACTGGAGACTTATTTCTGCGCCCATTGTCACTTGATGGCATATCCCTTTATAATAACCCGGCAAAATCACTAGAAATGAATACCCAAATCTCCTGCAAAAAAATCCGGAGCAGTAGAGCATTCGAGGTAGAGTAAGTTTTCATTCCCAATTGGTTCTTCTGAGCATTTCGTATTGTATCTCAGTTTCATCGGTGAATATTTTGCGGTTGTAGGAGTGAAAAAGAATATAGAAGGGATATCACGAAGCAGTTACCTGATGATCTAACAAAGCGTGAAGATGATCCTTCAACTCTGAATTTGCTCAAAGCTTGACAGTAATGGCCAGTTCCATCTCAATCTCTACACGATTCTTGTTCTCGCACTTTCCTCCTCCAATTTCTTGCTTTTCTTCCTCAATCGCAGTTTCGTCCGTCTAAACTATCTCCTTTTCGCCGTCCCTCTTGTGTTGATTTTCTGGTCGAGCTTGAAGCTCTGCTTTGATATGAACGGCGCCGTTGACGCTGCAATTGAATTTTCGAGATTTGGCATCCCAACATCGCACTTTGCGCCCTTCCCCCGCCTTTTCTAGTCTTCTTCGCCCTTCGCGCACGAAATCGAATCCCGTTTCTTTTGTATTTTGGGGCTGAAGAATCCCATTTCTAAGCCGCTGTTATTTTTCTTCGGAAGAATCCCATTCAAGGCCCCAACAAGGTACTCTCTCCGTTCCTTATTATAAGAGACAAATAACCGAAATACGTTGATAAAAAAACAGTTAAAATTAGTTAAGAACAATTAATGTGTAAAAAGTATAATTTTTTTGCAAAAATGCTCTTGTTAATAAGGAGAGAGAGCATGAAAAAGAACAATTAAATTATTAAAAGAAAGAGAAGTGGGAGGGAGAGAGAGTATGAGTTGGAGATAATAAATATGGGTAAAATATTAAATCAACACAAAAAAGTAGAGACAACTTGTAAGTGTCTCTTATATATAGGAACATGTCATAAACATCAAATGTGTTTTATAATAAGGAACGGAGGGAGTACTTAGGGCTGCACAACAAAGTCTGAAACCCGGTCAACCCGGTCCGACCCGAGGAAGTCCGGTCCGACCCGGTCCAAAAAAAACAGCCCGATCAAGAGACAGGACCAATCGGGTCAGACCAACAAACCGGGTAAGACCGGGTTGAGGACTCATATTTCAGACCATGTGGTCTAGCCCGGTCCAGGTAACCTCCTTTTTTTTTTTTT
This sequence comes from Neltuma alba, assembly GCF_004799145.2. Taxonomy (NCBI): domain Eukaryota; kingdom Viridiplantae; phylum Streptophyta; class Magnoliopsida; order Fabales; family Fabaceae; genus Neltuma; species Neltuma alba. Next base: position 20,807 of record NW_021634184.1, on the reverse strand, counting down.
TTTAAAACATCTATATGTCATGGACTCATGGGATATATTAAATATGAGCCGAGCCCAACCCAACGAGCATTGACCAGCTGACTTGCGTTGCGATTCTGCTCTGCGTTCTGCTGCCCATGCTTTTCCGGTTTTCCCTTAATCCCTTTCACTTTCAGTTCACGGCTTTCACTCTCACTCTCTCAGTATATGCCCTAAGTCGGCCTAACATTCTCTGCTTTTCCCTTTCACGACCTGAGAAAGCCGCTCTCTTCAACCAGTAGCTATTGGATTGGGGGTCAAGGAGAGGAGCGAACCAAGCTTGAAATGGGAATCGAGAGGCACGAGACGGAGACAGTTAGGTCGCCAAAGCAGTGGCGATGAAGGCTGACAAGCACAATTGACTGAAACTGGAGTCTCACGAGGGATTTGGGAACTTATCCGGCCGGCCCTATCTTCAAGTCAGTCGATTCGAAAGTAGGTTCAGCTTCACTTCGCGATCATCTCCTCATTTCCTCGGTAGTCGTCTGCTTTTCTGTTTTCCCTTTTGAGCGTTCGTGATTATCTCCTCACTTCCTGAGTTCGCTGCGCTCCTGCTTCAACTTCAGCTCCTCGGCTAGCTTCTTCTCCAAAGATTGATTAGCTTGTTGTCCTTGGAAGGCTCATTCAAGACTTTGAGTAGCTTCTTCTTCTTGACTCTTTGCTTTTTATTCTTGCTTTTAATTTCCTACGGTTTATTCTGTGCACAGCAATTGTTTCATTTTGCTTCGTTTTTATCAGAAATTGGTCATTCTTCATTGTTTGATCGCTGATGCTGTTTCGGTGTTTCTGTCTTCATGGGTTTTGATTAGCGTATTAAACTGTTGATCTTTTTATGGCTTGATTTTATTTAGCAATTAACCGTTGGTTTAAACTGTTGATCTTCAACTTCACTCTCAGTATATTAAACTGTTTCTGTCTTCATGAGTTCACTGGTTTAAACTGTTGATTAGCAATTGTCTTTTGTAGTGTCTGCCTGTCTGGTGTTGCTGATTTTATTTAGATTTATATGCAAATATATATGTGTGTGTGTGTGTGTGTGTCATGCATTCGTGATAACGAGAACTTGTGAATGGCTGAATGCTTCGTGAATGGCTGAACTTGTGTGTGTGTGTGTCATGCATTCGGTGTCAATTAGTGAATGGCTGAATGCTTCGTGATAACTTGTGAGGAGGGTCCTTTATTATTCATTATGGCTATGTCAACGAGAACTATAGTATATATTATGATTTGATTAATTAATGTATGATTTTTATTTTCATGTTAGAAATGGTTGATGAAACTTCAGCAGCTACTAGTCAACCCTCATCTGCACAAACACAATTAGTGGGCACTGGTGAAACTGAAATAGGCCCTCCTGCTGAATCAATTTCTCCCACTCCTCCTCCTTCTTCAGTAGCTGAACCTGTTTCTAACCTTGGACAAGATACTGCTGGAGAGAATGTGAGTAGAAAGAGAAAAGAGCCTGAGAAGAAATGCACAAAATCACAAGTTTGGGAGCATTTTGTAAAATTACCTTTGGAAGAAACAAATGGAGAAGTTAAGGCTGCTTGTAGATATTGTCATGCAATTTATGCTTGTGACCCAAATAAGCATGGCACAACATCCTTGAAAAGGCACTTTCCAAAATGTCTCAAGAACCCAAATAGGGCTGACACAATACCAAAGCAATCAATGTTGAACTATGTGACTCCAAGTGGGCAAGCAAGGAGTTTAGTCCCTCATGTTTTCAATCAAAAACGATGTAGAAGGGCGCTGGCTGAATTTGTTATTTGTGATGAGATGCCATTTCGGATTGTTGAGAAGCATGGGTTTAGAAACTTTGTGAAAGAGCTAGAACCAAGATTTCGAATCCCTTCAAGAACAACAGTTGCTAGAGATTGTTGGCAACTATACCTTGGAGAAATTAAGATATTGAAGGAAATATTGAAGAAGTCTACACACCGTGTTTGCTTAACGACTGATTGCTGGACATCTGCTCAAAACTTCAATTATTTGTGCTTGACTTGCCATTTCATTGATCCTGATTGGAAGTTGCATAAGAGAATATTGAATTTTTGCATGATTGAAAATCACAGGGGTGATACAGTTGGCAAGACAATTGAGAAATGCCTCTTGGAATGGGGAATAGAAAAGGTATTTACCATAACCATGGACAATGCATCAAGTAATGACTCCGCCTTGTCATATCTGAAAAAGCGGCTTAAGAATTGGAAGGGAATGATTTGTGGGGGTGATTACCTTCATCTTAGATGTTCTGCACATATACTTAATTTGGTGGTTAATGATGGCTTGAAGGAGTTGAAGAATAGCTTTGATTCAATTCGCAATGCAATTAAGTATGTTCGTTCTTCCCCAGCTCGTCTCCAAAAGTTCAAAAATATTGCTGAATTAGAGAAATTGGACACCACTAGCCTTGTTTGTCTTGATGTTAGTACTCGGTGGAATTCAACATATTTGATGTTGGAATCTGCTTTGAAATTTCAAAAGGCTTTTGAACGATTGGAAGATGAAGATGATGACTATGAGGCATATTTCACTAAAGGGACATCTCTAGGCGTGAAGGCCCTCCTGAAGCTAATGATTGGAATAAGGCAAGAGTATTTCTCAAATTCTTGAAGGTGTTCTATGATATAACTTTGATGTTTTCAAGTTCACTAAATGTCACTTCTAACACTTGTTTCCACCAAATTGCCCTAATTCATGAGTTGTTGGAAGAGAACATTGTGAATGCTGATCCTTTGCTTTTGGAGATGTCCTTTAGCATGAGAAGTAAATATGAAAAATATTGGGGTCAAACAGAAAACATGAATCCTTTGCTCATTGTAGCTGTGATTTTAGATCCTCGGTATAAACTTGCTTATGTGTATCATATCTTTGAACAACTTTTTCATGATGGGGAAGTTTGCATGGCCATGAAAATTAAGACCAGAGATGTCTTGCACCGCATGTTTGATGAATATTCTGTTGGACAAACAAGCAATGGTTCTTCAAGCAATGCTGGTTCTTCAAGCAATGCTACTTCTTCTGTACTCCCAGGATCATCAACATCAGCAATGCTACAAAGCCAAGTGGGTAGAGATCCAGGTCGCAGATGGTTAGCTTCTCAAAAAGAAAAAAGCTCTTCTGACCCACAATCAGAATTGGATAGATATCTTTCATCTACTTCAGCTGATGATAGCCTTATTGATGATGATTTTGATATCTTAGCATGGTGGAGAGCTAATTCTGGCAAATATAAGATTCTTTCTAGAATGGCACGTGATGTCTTGGCTATTCCAGTGTCTACAGTGGCCTCTGAATCAGCCTTTAGCACTGGGGGACGTATAGTGGACTCTTATAGGAGTTCCCTATCCCCATCAATGACTGAAGCACTGATCTGTTCCCAGAATTGGCTACTCCCTGGGCAATCTCTCTCTGAATTTGCATCCATGCTTCAAGAGTTTGATAACTTTCAAGAGACAGACGGTGTGGTGAAGACCGGTATGTGTTGTAGTGCTATCGATTACTTATATTTTATATAACTATTTAAATAGATTTTATTTGTTTGTAATCATTTCATAATATGTGTTGTTGTATTGTAATGTCATTGACTATTAATGTTTTACATACTTTTCAGATCATTCCACTATTACTGATGTTGGGGAGGATGTTTGACTTTCAGCATTTCAGTTTCAGTTTCAGTTTCAGATATTTTGGACATATATGACTATAAAGTCTTTTGTTTGTTTGATGGTGCCATGGTGGTAGCTTGTTTTTTTGGCTATATGGCTGGATTTTTTTTGGTCAGTTCAATTGTGCAGGTTGATGATCTTTTTGATGGTTGATCTTTTGGATGGTTGATGTTTTGGATGGATGATCTCTTGGATGGTTGATTAAAATCACCATATAGTTGGTTCATCATAGTCAGTACTAACTGGTGGATGACTTACTGAATGAATTAGGGCTGCTGTATAGCTAACTCACTTGATCTTTTGTATATGCATTGAAGTTGAACCGTGGAACATTTTGACTATTATTGGCCAGCCAAGAGCAGACTTTGATATGTAGACTTTGATATGTAGCTTCAATGACTGATGATAATTTAAACTTTAAAGGAAAGTTTAGTATTAAAATGTGGTTATTTTATTTTGTTTGTTTGTTCTTTTATTTTTTTTTCTTTGAATGTTGTCAATATTAAAAATGATCTTATTTAGTTTGTGATGTATAGATCATGTAAGAATATCATCTTCTTGGGAAGAGTTGTGTTTATTTATTTTCTGATAAGTAAAAAGAATAGAAAGCTCTATCTATTCAATGGAAAAGTTCAATGTACGTTAGAATATTTGGATTCAAAGCTGTACAATATGCTGTAAAGATATCTTTTATATATGGGGAAAAAAAAAAGGGACACCAACCTGGACCAGTCCAGTAACCCGGCCGGACCAGTCCAACCCGGTCCTGGTCCCGGGCCTAACCGGACTGGACCAGACCGGAGACCAAAATGTCCAGCCCGCAGAATTTTCAGACCAGACTTCAGACTGATGGTCAACCCGGTCCAGTCCAGTCTTTGTGCACCCCTAGGAGTACTTAATAGCATGAAGGGGTCAGAGAGTTTAAAATGTTTGCAAGCTCTGGGTACTTAATTAAAATTAGGATTAAGATGCAAATTTATGCCCAAAATTTTTATTCTGAAATTTTTTTTAGATTCAAATTTTTTTAAAAAAAATTTAAAATCCTAGTAATATTACTGAAAAATGTCAATAGTCTAGAGATAAATTTATCCTTCAACTATATTTCATTGCAATTTAAACATTCCTGCTTAATTTTTAATAATTTGAATTATTTATTTTTCAATAATTTAAAATTTTGTTACTAAATTTATAAAATATTAAATCTAAGCTGGCTAAGTTTTAATTCAATGGTTAGTGGTTTAGGCCAAAATGTAGCATGACCATTGAGCTACCAGTATCTTGTTCTACTTAATTATAGCTTAAAAAAATATAAATAAGAGTAATTTGAAAAGAAATTAAAAAATATAAAATAAATTGAAATATTATATTTATAACTAAATTGAATTTTTAACTAAAAAAATAATATTATTTTATATATTATAACTTAAGTAATTTTTTGGTTCCATAGAACATCCTTTGCACCTCAGCACGTTCTATCATTGGCGGTGGCCGGATGGCCCAACAACAATGGTGGCTTTATATATATATATATATATATATATATATAATTACTCGAAAGGTGTTTTCATAATTTAACCATACAATTTAATTCCAAATGAGGACCGGTAGTGAAGTTTCAAAATTCTTTGAGCTTGATATGAGATTATCTTGCTTCTAGGGTCCTATATGACATTTTCCCTTCTTAATACTTGTCTTTTCGCAAATACCCTAACATTTTTCATGTAGTTTGAATTACCATACAGCAAAAAACCTTATGAACTAACTCTTGCTTTTTTTGGGAAAATCCTATGAAAGTTAGTTTAGGCAGCAAGCAAACCGTTCCCTGCATGACCCACCCACTATCAGCCATGTTTTTTGTCCATTTGAGTCGGCCCATCAAAAGCCCGAAGCGTACAGACTTAAATGAGTTCGGTGGAAGTATTATATGGGGGCATAGCAGGCAAAGGCACAGGCTGCTTGTACCTGCCTGTTTATTGCTTTATATTATATGTTCACATCACATTATCATAGATTTCGTGTCCAATTGAAGCAAGCAATGAAAAACACAAAAAAAAAAAAATCAATAATGACTTTCATCTAAGCTATCTTTACCTCAGTCTAAATCATGACGTTGATTAGTCAATTGACAAGACGTTAGAGCCAGGAAAATGGATAAGGCTGTCGAGCCAGCTCGTTTAAACTTGTTTAAGTTGAGAGTCGGACTTATAATTTGAGGTCTTCAAAGAAAATTTGGACTTAAAAGGGCCAGTCCTATAGGGTTGAAAAATAAAAGGTCCAGCCCATTTAAACTCGTCAACAGTAATTTTTTAAATTTATTTTTTTCTTGACCCTAATCTAAATCCCTAACATTTTACACACGCTCTCTCTCTAAGTTTCACTCTCAGTCTTTCACTCACTCTTAGCTAACACCTCAGTCTCTAATAATATTAAAATAAATAAAAATATATTCTTCATATCCTAAATCAGATTTCAAATTTGTATATTTGAATCAACAGTTATATATTAAAATAAAAAAAATATATTCACCATATTAAAACAAAATTTTTAATGATTGAACCAATAAATACGAATCAATTTGTATATATGTTATAAAATTTTAACAAATAAATTAACACTTTTTCTATAGTGACTATATCAAAATTTTTACTCTATATTTAAATAGAATTAGACAAGCGAGCTAGACAAAACTAAAGAAGACCATCCTAAACAAAAGTAAAAAGAGGATGACATAGTTAGCTAATGAAAAGCATATTATGGATTAATCCAAAGCGTCGAGGTATTTCAAACTTCTCATGAGACTGTGTGACAAAGTGATTTTTACAATTAAAACCTAAGAAAATAAATACTACCTCCGATCCTAATTATAAAATCTCGTTTGTAAACTACAAACGAGGTCTTATAATTAGGACTAGAGGTAGTAAGCAAACAACACAGAATCAATCTCCAGTGATTGCTAAGTTGAAACCTCTAAAACAAACTTAACATTAATACTTATAAATAAACTTATTAGTGGGCAAAAAATTCAATTAAAAAAGACAGAAGAAGACATATTAGACTCCAGAATAGCTAAATAGTATTGAGAAGAAATTATTAACATTTTTAGAAGTTAAGAAGAGCTTATTACTAGTGAAGCACAATCAAATATCATTACAATTGATGATAGTGATAATAATATTTGTCTTCTTTTTTTTTTTTTAAGTGAAAGCATTTGTCTATTTTTAATGGAATTCTTGGATGTTAATGTTATTGACTTGTTATGTCTAATGGGTGTTTTAGATTTTTTGTATGTTAATAGACATTTATATATGATGATCTCATATTTGTGACTTAATTTTATTCATACTTATGTCTTTTACTAGTAATTTTATTTGTTTATTTTCTTTTTCTTTTTTTATAAAACATGTAAGAAATATGAAAAATAAATTTTTTTTTAACAAGCTAAAAGGCCATGGGCTGATCCTTAGCTCGTCTGTTTAAAGGCTAGGTCTAACAAATTAAGATATTTTTAAAATTTCGACCCTATAAGACTGACTCTTTTAAACCCGCTGGCCCATTTTCCAACTCTACAAGAAGTTTAGATTAATATTATTTATGTTTTTGAGTTCATTTTCCTTCTAATATCATTCATATAAGCTATGTATTTGTTTTATTATATTCAAATAACTGCTATAGTCTTCGCAATAGAACAAAAGAATAACAAGGAGACTAAGAGTAAAAGGTAAGCAGAACAAATAATCAAAGAAACAGAGAAAGAAAATAAACAATTCATGCAGGATTCATAAATTTAATCCAAAACGCTACTTATTCTTCACGTTAACCAAATTCTTTATCGAGCAGAATGTAAGTAGAACAAATACAACAATAACAACAAGTCTTATCCCACTAGGTGGGGTCAGCTACATGAATCACATGATGTCATTATGCTCTGTCAACAACTCAGTCCTTAGATATGTTGTTGACTAGGAGGTCTCGCTCAATGACTTTATTGAGCGTTCTTCTCGGTCTTCCTCTGTCCCTTTTTATGGGACTCCATATGGTCTGATCTATCCCCTTTACTGGGCCCCCAATGGCCTTTTCTACATATGTCCAAACCATCTTAAGCAATTTTTAACTATTTTCTCTTAGATAAGCACCACATCAACTCTTGTTCTGATATTTTCATTTTAGATTTTATCTTTTCTTGTATGACCACACATCCATCTCAATATCCTCATTTCTACTACCCCAACTTTGTGTTCTTGTTTTCTCTTTATCACCAAACATTCACTACTGTACAGTATAGCTGGTCTTATAACAGTCTGATAAAATTTTCCTTAAGCTTCTCAGGTACCTTCTTATCGCAAATAACTCCAGTAACGTTCCTCCACTTTAACCAGCCAGCTTGTATTCTATGAAAAACTTCTCCATCAATTTCACCATTCTCATGTATAATGGATCTAAGGTATTTAAACTTTGATACTTGAGGAATGATTTGATCTCCCATCTTCACCTCCAAATCACCATTGCTTTGCCTCCCACCAAAATTACAATCCATATATTCTGTTTTGTTCCTACTCAAGCGAAAACCTTTCGACTCCAAAGTCCTTTTCCATAACTCCAAACTAGAGTTAATCTCTTCTTTTGACTCTGCTTTGAGGACTATGTCATCCCCAAAGAGCATGGACTTGGGGATTCTTTCTTGAATAAGCTCAGTTAGAACATCCAGAACAATATTAAACAAATAAGGACTCAAAAAAGATCCCTGATGTAGACCAATCTTAATGAGAAAGTCCTTTGTCTCACCTCCAGGCGTTCTTACGCTAATAGTTACCCCCTCATACATATCTTGTATGACTTTGATATAAGCGACCCATACACCTTTCTTCTCCAAAGCCTTCAAAAGTACTTCTTCTGGCACACGATCATAAACTTTTTTCAAGTCAATAAAAACCATATATAAATCCCTTCTTTTACTCCTATATCTTTCTATTAACTCCCTTAATAAATAGATTGCTTCAGTTGTGGATCTCCCAGGCATAAATCCAAATTGGTTCTTCGAAATAGAAATCTCCAACCTCAACCTATGTTCAATTACTTTTTCCCACAACTTCATTGTATGACTTATAAGTTTTATCCCTCTGTAGCTTACACAATTTTAAATGTCTCCTTTATTCTTGTAAATAGGAACTAAGATGCTTCTCCTCCAATCATCCGGCATATTCTTGGAGAGTAAAATTTCATTGAAAAGCTTGGTTAGCCACAATTCACTCTCCTCGCCCAAACATTTTCAAATTTCAATAGGAATACCATCAGGCCCAACGATTTTACCATTGTCCATTTTCTTGAGAGCTGCCTTAACCTCTCCGATGCGAAACAATGAAAATCCAAATTCTGATCATCTTTGCTACTTAGCAAATCCTGTAAGTCCTGAGTCGCATATTCGCTTCCCTCATTAAACAACTTGTAAAAGTAAGCCTCCCATCTATCTTTAATATCACCATTAGTAACTAGCACTTTACCATCTTCATCGTTTATATACTTCACTTTGATCCAGATCTCTCTTTTTGCTCTCTGTTTGCTTTGTAATCTTGTAAATATTTCTTTCCCTCGCCTTTGTTCTTAGCTCCTAATAAAACCCCTCGTAAGCTTTATTACATGCTTTGCTCACCGCTCTCTTTGTCTCTTTTTTAGCCAAACGATACTTTTTCCAGTTTTCTGCACTATTGCACAAATGTATGGCTTTAAAACAATTTTCTCCTTTTTCAATGTTTGGGCAATATAAATAATTAAAAAAATAGAGGAAGATAATAAATATACGTGGTGGGTATATATTTCAATGTGCTTTTGATATTGTTTGATTTAATTCCCCTTCCTATTCCATATCAATGACATCAGAAAGGTAGGAGAAATTGTTTTTTTTTTTAAACTAATTGAAATCTAGAAATTCCCAAGACTTAAGCTTATAGTTGTATATGTCAGGAATTCACTTACATCTTAGCTATTACTTTTTTAATTTTAAATGTAAAACCAATTTTATAATATAAATTATATTATAAATTAAGTTTTATATTTAGAACTAAATTAGTATTATTTTTATTACATATTTTAATAATTAATTTTGTCCAACAAGGGAAAAAAACAGAGCATTACTTAAAAAAGCTAGCCCAAAACCCACGTGAACCCGACCATTTAGTGATAACCCGTTTATAACAAGCTTAAATGGGTTCTATATAGGTATGGGCTAGCCTATACCTATTTAACCTTAAATAGACAGCTGCGGAAGTTGCCCAACCCACCTATTGACAGTCTTACCTGTTGGTTTTTAGTTTTTTTTTCAATGAAAAATCAATTATTTTGGCCTCAAAAATTAAATGTAATGCTTAAAAATCTCAGATTTTTTAGTTGTTTGGAAAAGGGTCATGATTATTTACCCCATCCAATTATAGTGGGTGGCATTGCCACTATAAAACAACTATTTGTTGTTGAGAATGATCAAAACCACATACATCATCAACTGAAAAAACAAACAAGACAAAAGACAGCGGGCCTAAAAGCACTGAATTAATTAATTTGCTTTTAAAAGAGCTGTATAGTTACAGTGATAATTACATCTAACTATTATTACCAATTATTCCATTACTGATGTTGCAACTTCCACAACCCTAATCTCCTTTTTTTAAAAAAAATCGAAGAGATGCATATATAAAAAGAGAAAAGCCTCCATTAATTCTCACTACACATACAGCACAAAAAGAAATTAAGGGATTCTTAATTTGCTTAATCAGATCAGGTCTGGGAGATATGTCGTCTTCGGTACAAACAAATAATGATGTTGTTCTGCTGATTACAATGACAATGATGATGAAGATGGCGATAATGTCAGATGCAGCAGTGTACAAGGTTGGAGGCTCTGATGGTTGGACCTCCATTGGCCGTGTAGACTACAAGAATTGGGCTGCTTCTAAGAACTTCCAAGTTGGTGACACCATCAGTAAGTTTCTTTCATCTAAAAACTGAGTAACTCATTTATAAATATTAAAAAAATTAGTTAAATTACTTATATATGTACTGGCCACCGTTGATCATTAAAATCCTGTTTCTTACATGTAATCAATAAGAATAGTTTTTAAAAAATTTATATATTTAAAAGATAAAATGAATTGAATTCTTATATATATATTTATTATTGAAGAGGGTAGTATAATTTGTCTCGAGCACACATGGTGTCTTACCTGAGATTCACATTTAATACTCCGTAAGTTTTGTTTATTGTGTGAGCAGTTTTTGAGTACAATCCCCAATACCACAATGTCATGAGAGTGGCATATGAGATGTACAAGTCATGCAATGTTTCAGAAGGGACTACTTTGGTAACCTTCAACACAGGAAATGACTCCATAAAACTCAACCATTATGGGCATCACTTGTTCATGTGTGGCTTTCCAGGGCACTGCCAAAAAGGCCAAAAGGTTGATATCAACGTCGTCAGGGTTTCTGCAACAAAAGCTCCAACTCCATCAAGAACAAACGATGGCCTTTGTTCTTGCCCTAACAAAGCTGCCCCTTTCATGTCTTCTTTTGTTCTTATGATAGCACTCTCCATGTCATTATTGCTTGATCTTGCTGCTTTCTAATCATCTCAACTTTAGTACTCCACAAGAATATATGTATGGCTCTTCATTAGAATGATAGTTAAGTGTACTGTGTGTTGTACAGTTAAAAAATAAGCTATATTTTTAACGATTTGTGAATAGTGCAATTTTATGATGATTTGGAGTTATAAAAAGGGCAAATTGCAACAAAGTCACACCCAACAAAATTAAATATAAAAAGATCTCTTGAAATTATCAAATTATTTTGAAGTTCCAAGGAACCTCATTGCAACATAATTTATTTGTTTAATTATTAAATTGCTCCTTTTTTTTTTTTAATTTGCATCAACAACTAAAAGAGTAATCGTTGACAACTTAAGGTATAAGCATTAACAACTATTGCGATAGGTATTAACAAGTCATGCATGCATTTTGTGATATGCTAAGAAAATGTATTGTTAATACTTACCGTGATAGTTGTTAATCTTTATACATTAAATTGTCAACAACTGCTCTTTGAGTTGTCAACGATTGTTTTTTCAGTTGTCAATACAAACTTTAAAAAAAAAAAAAGGGTCACTTGGTAATTAAACAAATAATTTTTTTTGCAACCAGGTCGCTTCAGACTTGATAATAATTTGATGATTTTAAAGATTTTTTGTATTTAATTCCCTTGAGTTGGACCTTATTGTAATTTTTTCCTATAAAAAGGGTATTAGTGCAAAGAAATTTTTTTTTTTAAAAAAATTATCCGTTAAAAAGTGCATTGGACTACGAGCTACATTTTCAATTCGTGGTAAACATGAGTAAATCGTATTTTTATTTTGTTTTCAAACCAAGTTAATGGTTTAACAACAGATCTTTTTGGTTTTTGACGAGGTAGTATCCGAAGTGTCTTAGAATAAGTTTTAGAAGGAGGGTACATTACATTAAGTCTAAATAGAAAAGAAGACGATGAGGATCCTGAAACAATAAAAAAAATTAAAAGAGAGGAGATTTTCAAGAAGACAATTAGTGAATAAGTAATGAGAAAATAACACAAGATTGGTAATTAATTAATTATGAACAGATAACTTCAGATTGTCCTAATTAATAGGACGGAGCAAGATGTGACTCACAATCACATTGAGCTCCAAACGCGGGAAAAATCCAATGCAAACAATACATTCCATGACGTGGCCTTACCCAATTAACAGTTTCATCTTTGAGGCAATAAATGCCACAAAGATCATCAGAACAAGTGAAACATATTTGGTTACCTTGAAAACAACAAAAATGGTTACCATCATCATCATTAGGGGAACAATCTTTAACGTCAACAATCTCACAACATGCGTCACTCAACAACACAATTTGATCTTCCAACATATCATCCGCCATTATTTCCACAATCTGGCGGCCTCCTTCATCGTCTTCAACCTTAAAAATCTCAAACTTAATAGTTGGGAAACTAAGCAAATGATCATTCCCTTTAGGCTCCACTACTAGATAGGCTCGGCATTCTGTACTTTTTTTCATTAACAAACCAATATTAATGCTTGGGAAGAATCTATAACACCCAAAAGATTAAGCTTCAGATCATCATCGTCAATTCCAAATATGTCAACCTTGTCGAAAATTTTTCTAATGGCATATAATCTCATGTCGTGAAATGTCACATTAACATACTTTTCTTCATATATGTTGGTGATAATAAGCTTCCCATCAAGATACATAAGAAGCTATCAATGTGGAAGCAGAAGGTTCTTAATGTGGCTGGCCGGTCTGTGTTAATTAAATCGATTCTAACCGTGTTACCAAGTTATCAAATGCAATCCTTGCTCCTTCCTCTTGGCACAATTGCTGAAATAGAGAAAATTAGTCGAAAGTTCCTTTGGTCTCAGGATGAAGGAAAAAGGAAAATGCACCTCATCTCTTGGGACAAAGTGACTATGAGCAAGCAAGATGGCAGTTTAGGCTTTAAAAACCTAGTCACACAGAATAAAGCTTTCATTATGAAGCCTTGTTGGGGCATGCTAACCAAACCAAATGCTTTCTAGGTCCAATGCTTGAAGTCGAAGTACAGGTATGGTGAGGATCTTATGCTAAGTATCAATAAAAAAAGAAATTCCCCAAGAACCTGGCATGCCATTACCTCAGTGTGGGAGACCTTTGTTCAATAGATAGGAAAGAGAGTCAACAATGGACATGATACTAGCTTTTGGTGGGATAAATGGCTTCCACTAGATCGACCACTTATCTATTATGTGCATCATTCTCATGGAATTAATTCTATGGATAAAGTGATTGATCACGTGTTAGAGGATGGGCATTGGAAGGTGGATGGTTGGAGAGGCATTCTACCCTCTTGGATAATTGCTAGAATTATCTGAATATCTCCTCCTATTTCTAATGTTAATGACTGTTTCACTTGGAGAGCTTCAACAGATGGGTGCTTTTCAGTTAAATCAGCTTATGACTTTATAAGGGGGTATAGAGAAGGGATTGGAAGATGCTCCTTTGTGTTTGGTGGCATGAGTATGAGTACAAGGGAATTACTTCACAGGTGTCTCAATTCACTTATGGAGTGCTCCACTAATAATAAGCTTTGCCATCAAGTGTTCAACATTTTTGCAATACAGGAGAGTAGATGGACTCCACCACCACAAGATGCAATCCGGGTTGATGTGGACAGGTCAGTCAAACAACAAAATAGTGCAGCATGTGGAGATTTCATTAGGAACTCTGAAGGAGATTGGTTGATGGGCTTCAGGAAATGTTTAGGATGCTCTTTGATCATTGAAGCAGAACTCGTAGCCATCCGAACAGGCCTAGAAGTGGCCAAACAGCTCAGGTATACCAAAATCATGGTCTATTCTGACTCTTTAGAGGCATGCAACATTATCATCCGCATGTGTGTGTAGCAGATAATCTGCTTAAACTGGTTATAAATGACATAAGGGACCTGGTTTTTGGAGACGGAGAAGTGACGCTCCATCACACTACTAGGGCCATCATGGGGTGTGCTGATTTTTTTGCTAAGACAGGTCATGGTGACTATACTGATACAGTTTTGATTCCAGAGGCTCTGACTGAATGCCTAGCTCTATCATTGGAGGACAAAGAGGCCACAACTGCTGGAAGATCTACTGCAGCAACTGCATGAGCTTCTTAGGATTTTAATATTCTCCTTCAAGCCTAGCTTGTCCTTTTCACCCAAAAAAAAAAAAAGATAATAAGCTTCCCATGCTTTGCCTCCGATCTTACACAAGGCTAATTTCTCTTTACTTGAAACAACTGCAACCATAATAGGTCTCATAAACTTACATAAAGACAGTGCAAAAGCTTTCGCATGTTGTATCTGGTTATTGTTAAGATCGGGAGATTCAGTTTTCATGCCACTATGCCACAAGGCAATTGAAGGTGGAGGTGGAGACGGAACCTTATCAGAACGTAGAAAATTCAACATGATGTGGCCAGGCAAAGGAGGGAGATCAAGACAAATATTGGAAAAGATATTTGAGTTGGATTAAGTCATGATTGCGATATTGGAGAAACAACCATCCCTTGAAGCATCCAATAATGTATGGATTAGAATGTTTGAACGATGTTGTTGCTTGGATCTTATAACATGTTAGCTTCTTGTTCTTGTTGTTGCTGCTGCATATATTTCTACGGCAGGAGGAGAATTCATGAGTGAGAGCAAGAAGCCATGGATTTTCACGAGCTCGTGGGATGGGTCTCTTGAGGGCCAAAGAATGACATGATTTGCAGACTCTTGAGAATTGAAATTGGTCTGTAATGGAAAAGCCATCGATCATGAGCTCCATAATTTCCCTGGGTATGAGCTCCATTAATAATGATCTCTTATTCTCATCATCAGTTCTGGTTTGTTCTTGGTTTGATTCTTCCTCCATTCTAAGAGATAAAAAGAGATTCAGTGAATTACGATCTCATATATATATATATCAGTATCAATCTACATATCTATATATATATAATTTTCCTTCTTGTTTCTCCACTTTTTCCTATATTGAGGAGAGAAGCTAAGAATGTTGCTGGCGCCATTAAAGCTAATGCCACTTTGCTATTCTCAGCGATGAAATGAGAGAAGGAAATACAGGGTCCTAATCATGTGATTTTTTCAGCTATATATTTTTCTCACTTAAACCCGTCTTGGCTTTTTAAGGGTAGGTCCACATAAAAAAAAAAAAAAAAACGTAACCCTTCGCATTACTTTTTTTTTTTTCGAAAAACAGAAAACACGATTTATAAGTAGTGTGATTTGACATATTGGTTATATTTTTGCACTAAGTAATGATTAGTGTTTAATAATAAAGTTGATGACCCTAATAATTTGTACCGTTTAAGTGTTATTATAGTTCATAATATGAAAGCATACAAGCATGACTTTGGATCTCCATGTCATATCTATTCTGCTTTTAGATTGAAATTATTGTCTTTCGCACTAACTATATGACCGCGTTAACGAAGTTTTATTATTAGGACGGGAGGTAGTATTACATAATGATTGTATTGAAAATTTTCAATTTACTATACTTCTATTATAATTCAACATTAACCTTTTTAAGAGTGTAAGAAATATTTATATTATAAAATACTCCTCCGGTCCTTAATATAAGACCCAATTCTTGAGTCAGTTTTAGTCCTAAATATAAGACCCATTTCTCATATTTATCAATTTGCTCTAAATTACCCCTATAAATACTCCCTCAACCATAATCAAGTAGAAGAGGGAGATGAGATATTAAGAAATATGATTATGGTATTTTAGGAAAAATATGTCACTTTTCTTATAATTAACTAATTTATCTAACTTCCTTAATCTAATCAAATTAGTTAAATGGGTCTTATATTAAGGATCGGAGGAGTATTTATTTATTTTATTTTATTATTCCGCGTACTAACTTTTTTTTACCGGCAATTCTCGTACTATACTATAAAAGCTAGTTTTTGAATAAAGAACCAACCGTCCGGTTCGACAGAAATCATTTATTGTCTACTCAAGAAAAAAGGACAAAACTTACATCAAGACACTTAAGTCAAATATGTCAAGTTAGCCAATCAAATTATGCCATCTGTATTAATTTTACACCTCATCATGGAACCCCAAAACAACTCTTAAACACTGTTAAAATAAGGCTGGAAAAAAATATTTTGATTCACTGACAAAAAATATCTTTCCTTCTAAACGCCGTCAAATTTCTTATATCTCTAAGCAACTGCAGTCATTGATTCATAGTCACTTTATTTCTCCTTATTAGAAAATGCAACAAGGGAACAGTGCCTCTTCCCATTTTTTCTTAAATTCTATTTCAATGGCATAAGAAGATCCACAATGAAGATTTATGACTGATTCAATCAGTATATGAAATCAAACTAAAAAATAGTTCAGAACTGTTTGGATAAGGCGGGTAAGGGAATCTGACTATGATGGATAAATTCTATAAGTCAAAAAGCAATTTGTAGCTCACAGGCCAGATCGTGCATCCTCTCCTTCATTGATAGTGTTGCCGTCAGTTCGAGTCACTGCCAATTTGACTCGTGAGCTTTGTGTCTAAACATAAAAATTAGTTGATTAATTTAAATAAATTAAAAAATTAGTTAAATTAGTTATTTGTAATAAATAAATATTATCTTTCCTAAAATACGTTTTCTAATCATATAAACTACCTCCAGTCCTTAATATAAGACTCTGTTTGACTTTTATTTTAGTTCTAAATATAAGACCCTAATCCACTTTGTCTCTCATATTTACTCAATTTTTTCCAAGATAATCCTTCTAGTAATTATAGTTCTAGTTAATATACTTGATTAATAAAGATATTTTAGGAAAGATAATATCTATTTAGGACAAATAACTAACTCAATTTACTTCCTTAATCTCCTCAAATTAGTCAATTGGTTCTTATAATTAGAACCGGAGGTAGTATTAGTTAGAACTATCGTTTAATAAAATTTTTAACATTTGCAACTAATACAATGACTATTTTTTTTAAAAAAAAAAGATAAATACTACCTTCGGTCCTTAATATAAGACTCTAATTCATTTTGTTTCTCATATTTATATATTTTTTCTTAAGGTATTTCTTCTAATTATAATAGTTATAGTCAATACATTTAGTTAGCAAAGATATTTTAGAAAAGACAACACCTATTTATTACAAATAACTAACTTAAATATTTTCTTAATCTACTCAAATTAGTCAACTAGTTCTTATAATTAGGAGTGGAGGTAGCATGGTAAATGAAAGGAATGGAGATCTTATATTTAATATGAAAAGACTAACTTATGTAATACTCCTCTAGTCTTTAATATAGGATCTAATGTTAAGTTAATTTTATTAAATATAAAACATATTTCTATATTTACTAACTTTTTTTTAAATTATCCCTATAAAACTCATTTAACCATACTCAAGTAAGTAAGGGAGGAAGGATATTAAGAAAGATTATTATTATATAGTGTTTTAGAAAAATATGTTATATGTTTTATAATTAACTAACTTACTAATTTTTTTTAATTTAATCAAATTAGTTAAAAAGATATATATCAAAGATTGAGGAGAAATGAATTACGCACAGGAGAAGAATTTTGTAAAATACGGACAAGTGATGTGAAATTGTCATTTAGTAATAGTGGCGATGGTGTGGAGCCACTTTCTTTAATGCTCTTCCGTTCTAAATATAACACCTTATACAAGGTCCTATATCTAGGATATTTATTGTTCTCTTCACTCCGTCCACATTAATTGTGTTTGCCTCCTCCAATCTTCTTCTTACTCTCACCTTAACTGATTTGATTGTTGTTTGTGCTGTTCGACCTGCCTGTATGATCCGAAACGACCATGACCGGCGGAGACTTCGCCCACCGCCAGCAACGTCGGCGGAAACTTCGATGCCAAGGTCACTCCGATTGTCGTCACTTATGGTTTCATGGCCGCTACCGGTGGCCTCATGTTCGGCTACGACATCGGCGTTTCAGGTGCATATCTTCAATTTGTTTCTCTTCCCCTCCTCCTCCTTCTCAACGGAAATCGGGATTGAGCAGGAGTTCATCGATTTTGCAGATGTTTAATTGCAATTTCAAGTCATAATTTCTCGAAAATTCTGGAAACCAAGTCACGTACTGTGTTATATTCTCACGAAACTTGTGGCTATAGAGATATTACTTTCTCTACCATAATTTACTCTCCAACCAACGTTAGCATGAATTAATAGAACATGTATGAAGCTTTGAATTGAATTCCAAGAAAACTATCATTTTCCCGGCAAAAAAAAAAACGAGAAAATAGGTATACCTTATGGCCTTATGGATTGAATCAGGTGGGGGGTGACGTTCATGCGACCATTCTTGAAGAAGTTCTTCGGAGGGGGAGAGGGAAGGGGGAAAATGGTAATTACTGCCCAAACGACAACTGGAAGCGGCAACTGTTCACGTCGTGTTTATATCTGGCAGGGATGACGGCGACAATAGCCGCAGCTTATACGACAAGGAAATTTGGGAGAAGGAAGAGTATGCTCGTAGCTGGCATCTTCTTCCTTGTGGAACTGCGTTTAGTGCAGGTGCTCAAGACCTGGCCATGCTCATTATTGGAAGACTTTTGCTTGGTTGTGGGACTGGCTTGGTAACCAGGTTAGTCCTCCCCTATCCACTTTTCACTTTCTTGTTATTTATCATCAATTCATCTGCAAACAACAAATTTATCAAACTATTTTTAAGTTGTACAAATTAATTAAGAATTTAAGATGGCCTTATTTAAATCTGGAGCATGGTTCCTTGGTATGTACTATTTTATTTTAATATAAAACTCAGTTGACTAATTTGAAAAAATTAAAAAAATCTAAAAAAGTTTTAATTATAGTATACTTACATGCTCTCTTTAAAATATTTAAATGTATTATTAGATTATCAGCTTATAAATTAGAAAAATTAATTTTAAGAAAATGGCAAATACAATATTGGGGGAGCCATTTATTTAACTTTTTTAATCTTCACTAGTTATTAACTGAATCTTAATCTTATATTGAGAATATGAAAATAACAAAGAAGTAGTTGAACGCTTTTAGTCTTCATAACCATGTCGGGTAGCCACCCCCCCAAAAAAAAAAAACTCCAAATTAATTTGAAGTTTTACACAATATGTAATCACGTACATAAAAAGTCAATTTTGCATTTGAAGAAACATGAGGAGAACTTTTAGTAAAAGAGATGTGGGATAATTTGTTTCTGTTTTTTTTTTTGGCCAACGGGAATTTGTCGCTTATATTTACCATCAAGAGAGAAAACTCCCTATATCCGGTTGATATACAAATTGGTGATAAATTTAAAAACCTTAGGTTTCAATATCATGATCTCATTGGCCAAAAAAAAAATCATGATCACATCGCGGTGTTTGTATTTACCCATAAATAATAAATAATGAATAAATAGGGCAGTGCCAGTGTGCCTTTCGGAAATTGCGCCCGGGCAAGAGTACGTGGAGCAACGAATCTAGTTTCAGCTGAATGTGGACCGTCGGCATCCTCTTCGCTGAACTCGTCAAATATGGCACCAGCAAGTAAGCAATCCTACGTTGTTTTGATTGTACATTACTACGAATGTTCTTCACCAATATGATGATTATTGGTTGGTTGCTATTAACGCTAAAGACTGCAAAGTACTAAGTACTAACTCCCATGTTCTGACTATTTGTTTTTTTTTTAAGTAGTTTTTGTAATGGTCGTAATTTGACTAATACTCTTGATTATTAGTAAGAGTATTTTAAAAAAATATAATTATATTTTTACTACAAATAACTAATTTAACTAGTTTTTTTTAATCTACTGAAATTAGTTAATCAGTTCTTATATTAATGACAAAAAGTAGTAGTATATTTTAACCAACCTTCTTCATTTTATTTGTGTAATGAGCAAGCGTTGCATGTGCTCCTCCTTTTGTTTTTTTTTTAAATATAAAATACAGATGACTGAATTACTATCCCAATTTTTAATATATGAACTAGATAATAATTTGATGAGTAATAAAATAAGTTAAGTTAGCTAATTAATATAAATGTGAATTGACATTCCTAAACTATTCTTTTCATTTGTCTTTTCTTTACCATAAATAGGAATATTTAGAGAAAATATTATAAATTTGATAGACAAAATAAATTGAAGTCTTATATTTAGAACTCAATCTAATCTCCAATTGGCTCTTGTATCAAAGATTGACCTTGAAAAATTAGTTAAAAACAATGAATATGTAAAAAAATATTTTTATTTACACGTATGAAGGAAAAGTGAAATGGTAAATAGTTAATGAAACTCAACAAAAAAATAATACCAAAAAATTCTCTTCTATTCAGAAACCAAGGGAGTATCTGCTACTATAAATTTAGGATATTCCTAGTTCAGATGTTAATGAAAGCATCATTCGAAGCGTAATGCCAATTGCTTGGATCATATCCCTGAGCGTAATGAATATGTTTAATGGAACAGGACAAAAGATGACTGGGGATGGAGGGTGTCTCTGGGAATGGCGGGAGTACCGGCGGTGCTGCTG